>NC_091985.1:45706889-45960042 GCF_044704955.1 Pristiophorus japonicus | reverse complement strand
CTCCTCCCCCTCCTCCCCCTCCTCCTCCCCCTCCTCCCCCTCCAACCCACAAATGGGTGACTGTAAATGACTTCAGGAGATTGAGATTAATAAATTGGGCAGATAGATGTTGGATGAAATATAATGTGGAGAAATGTGAAGTGTTACATTTTGGGAGGAAGCATTAGGGGGAATATACATAAGACCATGAAGAATCTTAGGAGATCAAATGCACAAATCTAGAAAATGGAAGGACAAGTTGATGAAGCTGAAAAAGCGTATTGGATTCTAAGTTTTATATCTTGGGGTATACAGTACAAAAGCAATGAGGAATTGTTAAACAGAGAACCTTGCTCTGCTGACAGTACTTTGGAAAAATCACAGTCAGTGCACCTGAGGAGAGAAGATTAACAGGAGACCTTATAGATGTTTAAAATGATGAAGGGTCTTGATAAAGTTAACATAGAAAAACATTTTGATGGATTGATTACTAGGAGCATAAATTTATATTTTTTGAAGTATTGTATAACTGAATTCAAATGGAAAAAAGCAATGGGCTTAGACCCTGTATGAACAGAATCCTTATCTACAGGCAAAGTTAGGCAATATCACCAGGAGAAAATGAAAATAGTAGTTTGGGTTTAAAAGACCAGGCTACTGGTTTTATTGCTGTTTCAAAAAAATGTTTTTTTTTTAAAAAGCATGTTTAGCAAAATGTTTATTAAAAAGTTTAATATGTAGATTATGTAAATCCACTATTTCAATGATTTGACAAGAATTCAAAGGCAATCTTCTGAACACAGTTGGCAAATTGATGATATAGCCTGGTACAGCCGTGATCTTCACTCCCCTAATCGAAGGGACGCAAACTTGAAAGGATATGGCGAACAACTGGTTTTGCCATTCAACGTCAGATCTGGCTGGACTACATAAGACACTATTGGGTTCTGCTCTCGTCTGCCAACATCGCTTAGATAAACCCAGGCTTCTATTCTCCACTGCTAACGGTCTTTTTAAACCCCTCTCCACAGTCTCCACCCTGATCTTCGACAATAAGTGTGAGGAGCTCATGGACTTCTTTGTCTCTAAGATTGAGACCATCTATTCGGTCGCCTCTACCTCTTCCCTTCCTTCCCCTAGCCCACCGGGCCAAACTTCCTCTAAGGATCCCCCCTGCCCTAGCTCTGACCTCATGTCTTTCTCCAGTTTCTCTCCAATCTCCCCTCATGACCATTCTGAGCTCATCCTGTCCATGAGACCCACTTCCTGCTCCCTTGACCCTATTCCCACCAAACTGCTGACCACCCAACTTCCTTTTCTGGCTCCCATGTTATCTGCCATTGTAAACGGTTCTCTCTCCTTAAGTACTATCCCACTCTCCCTCAAACCTGCCGTCATCACCCCTCTCAAAAAATAACCTTCGACCCCTCCGTCCTTGCAAACTACCGTCCCATCTCCAACCTGCTTTTCCTCTCCAAAATCCTTGAATGTGCAGTTGCCTCCCAAATCCATGCCCATCTTTCCCACAATTCCATGTTTGAATCCCTCCAATCCCGTTTCTGCGCCAGCCACAGTATCGAAACGGCTCTCATCAAAGTCACAAATTATATCCTTTGTGACTGTGACAAAGGCAAACTATCCCTCTTCGTCCTTCTTTACTTATCTGCAGCCTTTGACATGGTTAACCACTCTATCCTTCAACACCTGTCCACCGTCGTCCAGCTGGGTGGGACTGCACTCACCTGGTTCCATTCTTATCTATCTAATCGTAGGCAGAGAATCACCTGCAACGGCTTCACTTCCCACTCCCGCATCGTTACCTCTGGTGTCCCCCAAGGATCTATCCTTGGCCCCATCCTATTTCTCATCTACATGTTGCCTCTTGGCGACATCATCTGAAAACACAGCATCAGTTTCCATATGTACGCTGATGACACTCAGCTCTCCCTCACTACCACTTCTCTCGACCCCTCCACGGTCTCTAAATTGTCAGACAGCTTGCCTGACATCCAATTCTGGATGATGAGCAGAAATTTTCTCCAATTGAATATTGGGAAGACCGAACACATTGTTTGTGGTCACCGCCACAAACTTCATTCCCAACCTCTGTCTGAGGCTGTTCCAACTGTTCGCATTCTTGGTCTCATATTGAACCCTGAAATTGGCTTTGACCACATATCCACATCATAACTAAGACCATTTATTTCCACCTCCATATCTTCATCCGTCTCTGCCCTTGCCTCAGCTCATCTGCTGCTGAAGCCCTCATCCACGTTTTTGTTACCTCTAGACTTGACTATTCCATCGCATTCCTGGCTGGCCTCCTACATTCAATCATATTTAAATCCAAAATTTGGCTGCCCATGTCCTAACTTGCACCAAGTCCTGCTCACCCATCACTCCTGTGCTTGCTGACCTACATTGGCTTCTGGTTAAGCAACATCTCGATTTCAAAATTCTCATCCTTATTTTCAAATCCCTTCATAGCCTCTCCACTCCATATCTCTAATCTCCTCTAGCCCCACAACACCACCACCCCCCCCCCCTCCCCTCCCCTCCCCTCCTCCAGATGCCTGTGCTCCTATAATTCTGCCCTCCTGAGCATCCCTGATTATAATCGCTCAACCATTGGTGGCCATGCCTTCTGTTGCCTAGGTCCCAAGCTCTGGAACTCCCTGCCTACACCTCTCTTTCCTCCTTTAAGACGCTCCTCCAAACCTACCTCTTTGACCAAGCTTTTGGTCATCTGCACTAATTTCTACTTATGCAGCTCGCTTTTATCTCCTAATACTGCTGTGAAGCGACTTGGGACGTTTCACTACGTTAACGGCGCTATATACACACACACACACATACAAAAGTTGTTGTTGTGGTTGAAAGCTTAATTGAAAAAAAACATCGGTAAGCAGGAGGCAATGATATTTTTGGAAGACACGGAGTAGGTTGTGGCAATCTTAACTTAGTGAATTACAGTTGAAAAGACTGCTTCAACTGTTTATTTGATACCAGAAAAACTAGTTAAGCCTGGACTTGAACCAGTAATGCAAGCAGACATTAATGTGTTCATGTTCAGGTTTATCACAGAATATAATGTATACCGTTATTATTTCATGATTACAGTTTGCGTTAGAAGTTTTAGCTGGTCTGCATATTACAACAGAAAAAGTGATCAAGCAGACTTTGATATGCATCGCATTTTACAGTATCCAACCATGAGCTTATCGTTTGATAATTTGCAAATAATTCAGAATTCTTAACTTAAACCATGCAACCGCCACTGACAACCTTTAAAACAGATGCAAAATTTCACAATACTGGGGTTGCGTTCAAAACTTTTTTTTTTAAAGTCCCTCGTAATATTAAAAGAGAAATCGGAGGAAAAAACATAATACTCACAGATTGAAGTAGGTGCGTAAAATCGCGAATGGAACGCGAGCAGCTGTTCCTTTGGTACATCTTACAAACTGAGCGGAACAGCGGCAGATCTTGGGGCAGTGATAAGTTTGCGCACAAGAATGATACACTGTATTCCAACTTATCAAGAACACCAGATAAATAACTGAACCCATTTTGTTTTGTATTTTTATTGTGCGTGGGTTTCCACCTGGATTTGGCGAGCTCCGGTGTGCTTTCTATAATCAGCAGCGCGCTGTTGCTCCGAGCTGTGCAGCTCCGGCCACCGCTGCTCGTGTGCCGTGAGCCCGTGCCCGCCCAGGGCGCGCTCTCCCGGACTCACTCACTCACGCGCACAGACACCCATTCCCCAGGGAGCGACTCTCCCGCTCAGTCTTGTGCAGTGCCTGGAGGTATGTGACGTCTCTGCACTTATCTTCTTTCCAACTTAATCGATTGATACTTTGCCCTTTTATTTAAGCACTTACCCACATTATTCTGATTGACTAGAGGTTGGTATCCATCCCATTTTTCCTTTCACTACAGTTTATTAATTGATCATAAATTGCTTTGTTATTTAGAGGAAAGTAGACATTTTTGAGATTCAAGCAGGTTGCATAAACTTGTTTTGTATCCATGGCCCCTTTCTGCACCGTAAATTTCTATGCTTCTATTCCATTGAGTTCAAAAGGTTGAAGTGTGATCTAATCGAGGTGTGACTCCAAGATACACACCATCCTGACTTGGAAATATATCACCATTCCTTCATCGTTGCTGGGTCAAAATCCTGGAACTCCCTCCCTCACAGCACCTTTGGGAGTACTTTCGGGAGTACTTTCACCATACGGACTGCAGCCGTTCAAGTAGACATTCCAACACCACCTTCTCAAGGACATATGAGGATGGGCAATAAAAGCTGGCCTTGCCAGCGACGCCAACATGCCGTGAATGAATTTTTAAAAGGGAATCGATAGGGTAGATATAGAGAAAATGTTTCCTTTGCTGGGGGAATCCAGAACAAGGGGGCATAATCTTAATTAGAGCTAAGCCATTTAGGAGTGAAATCAGGAAGCACTCTTTCAGACAAAGTGCCGTGAAATCTGGAACTCATGCCCCCAAAAGCCTGTGGATCAATTAAAATTTTCAATACTGAAATTGATAGATTTTTGTTAGGTAAGTGTATTAAGAAATATGGAGCAAAGGTGGTAAATGGAATTAAGGTACAGATCAGCCATGATATAATAGAATGGCGGAACAGGCAGAGGGGCTGAATCGTCTCCTGTTCCTATGTAGGGCTTCAAGAAAGACGAGCATGGATTTGGAAGGTGACAACATGTTCAAGCAATTTGGAAAGAAAGGAAAGATTGAGATGGGGTGGTAGTTTGCAAGATTAAGGTGGGTCTGTTGTGAAGGGTGTGATAATGGCAGTTTTGTAAGGGAATACATGAGGTAAGGGAATCATTTACAATGTCCAATACTATGCTGACACCTCAGTATATTGTTGCATTGTTGACTATGCCATTCTTATGAGGCAGAAAACTGAGATCCTGTCTGCTTGTTCCTGTGGTTGAAGTAGATGCTAAGGATCCCATGGCATTATTCAAAAAAAAGCAGAGTTTTCTTAATGTCCTGCCCAAAATTTTTCTGTCAACTAATACCACCAAATAGATGAACTGGTCATTTATATCATTGCTCTTTGTGGGGTCGTGCTTTGAGTAAATTGGATGTTGTATTTGCCCACATAACAACAGTCATTCTACTTTAAAGTAATTAATTTCTGAAAGAGGTGATAAGGTGCTTTTTAAAGATTGATCTTGAGATGTGGGTGTTGCTGGCAAGAACATAGTTAATGATCATCCCTTGTTGCCCTCATAACTAAGTGGCTTGTTAAACCACTACAAAGGGCATTAAGAGTCAACCACATAGTGTGCGACTGGAGTCCCATGTAGGTCAAACCACGTAGTGGTAGGTTCACTCCCTGAAAGACAATGAAACAGCAGTTTCCATAGTAATCTTTCTGATGCTAGCCCATAAATTACCAGATTTATAGAGGTCAGTTTCACAACTTGTCACAGTAGGATTTAAACTCTTTGCAAGACTTTGTTTGCTTATCAACTTCGCTGCTCACAAATTGAAACAAAATGATGCACAGTTACTACAGATTGACAGAGAACCAACTTGACATTTATTCCTGCGATCTGTTCTCCAGATAGTAGTGCACATTTCATTTTAATCAAGAATTGAGTTGCATAGTGTTACCTGGTATCATGCCTACTTCTTCTTAGGCGGTCCCTCGTATCGAGGATGACTTGCTTTCATGCCAAAAAAGGATGAGTTCACAGGTGTTTCAATGAAGAATCTAATATTCCAGGTCCTAAACTACATCCCGAAGGGTGGAAGATGCCTGTGCATGGATTTTTTTAACGTGAGGTGGCTGTTGCACACCAGCCACCACACGGGCTTGACAGAGCTAGGTCTTGGTCCAGTGGCAAAGATTAACCAAGACGACTGGAGACCAGCTCTGCTGCACAGACCGAATGCGTACACATATCACAGTGTGGGCTGGCTTGTGCTGCCTGAGCTCTTGCCTCACTGTAAACATGGTTAGCCAATTTTGCTCATCAACTAGCACAGCAGTGTGCTACATTTCAGCCTTTTGAACTGGAGAAACAAAGCAGCTCACCAATTGTGTATGTTTTGCCCCACTATCACCAATCCATCACTATCTTGTTCTTTGCACTTTTGCTGCATCTGATCTTGTGTGCCCTATTACAAGTTATCTCACCAATTAGCTCCTTGTCTATACCATGTTGTGTGACAAAAGTTATGTCTAGTTTTAGCGAGTGGCTATTCCTTTAAGTTCAATCAGTATACAGAAGTAGGCCAAAATTCTTCACCTCCAACAGTGCTGCCATGGCACAAGTTAAACATGGAGGTCTGCCATAGGAAGGTTTTCACATGGGACACGAGGATGCCAAATGTCTTCTCAGAATCTTACTCACAACCTGTTTATGGGGCCTGAGACACGAGGAAATGTCTTCCACCCCAAATATTGCCCCTGACATTAGACGGGGCAGGGCCAAGGGGAAGGAGTTCCCATGTCAGGAATTTTCACAGCACCAGCCTTTCTACTACCCAATGACCTGGATGCAAGGCTGAACTAGGCATCCAGTAATTTCAGTGGTAGAAACATAGAAACATAGAAAATAGGTGCAGGAGTAGGCCATACGGCCCTTCGAGCCTGCACCACCATTCAATAAGATCATGGCTGATCCTTCACCTCAGTACCCCTTTCCTGCTTTCTCTTCATACCCCTTGATCCCTTTAGCCGTAAGGGCCATATCTAACTCCCTCTTGAATACATATATATATAAAAGTAGGGGAGGGGGTGGGGGGCGATCCAGGCCTATGTCCTGACCTGAACCTCTAACAAAATGCCAGCAAACGTGAGTAATAAATCGAGCTAGGCAGCAAAGATAACATTTTTAAAGAGCAGCTCGCCAGCTCTGCTTTCTCCCTGTGCAACCTTCCCCGCCCCCAACTCCCACCCCCACTTTTTACCACTGAAATGCAGCTACCCAACAAATGCTAAACAGGTGACTGTCCTAATCCTGAATACTCTGATGGAATCAGAATCAGACGTCACCGATGCCTGTTCTGGCACACATGTGCTGGCAAAGCAGGTCCATGGGTTTTAAGTTCCAGTTTTGCAGATCCCTGTACCAAGCTTATTTTTATATATATATACTGCGAGGTTGATTCAAACTGGCTTTTGAAATGCTGGCTTCAGGGGAGGAACAAAATTAACTTTGAAGAAACACAGACAATCGGCTGGAATTTTCCATGGGGGTTCTCTGATAGAAGATCAGTGGAACCCCTCAGAAACGGTGTAAATGGTGTAGAACAGCAATTTCTCCATGTTTTCTGCTGATCTTCCACCAGGAGATTGAGAGAACCACATGGAAATTTAGGCCCGATGTGACTTGTTCAATTGAATTTATGGCAGCTAATTGTTTCAAAACTGACTGTCGGTTACAACAAATCAAAACAAATGGAATAATTTTGTGATTTGGCATTACATTTTGAACATGTTCCTAACATTGCTACTAAGGGATCAATTGCACAATAACACATTGGCCTAGTATTAGCAGTTTATTTCCTTGTTAAGTAACAAATGATGAGGATTGTGCACATTTACTCAAGATTTACTCAATTTCCACTGCGTTAATTTCCACAATTGATGTTTGACATAATGCAGCAGAGGAGCTGGGTATAAGGACTAAGCACAGCAGGAGGTACCTTTAGGAGTTTATCAAAATGGAATCTTTCTGTGAACACTAGTAGTAATAAGCTTGGGCTCAAGTTTCGGCTCGAGTTGCTCCTATTTATTTGGAGCAACTTGTTTAGTATGGAGAATCCTAGAAATCGCAATTCTCGGCATTTAGTTTGCTCCAGTTCTAGTTAGTTAGAATAGTTTTGTTTTAGTACAGTTTTTTTTCAAAAGGAGGCGTTGCCAGCCACTTATGACTGTTTTGCAAGTTTAGGCAGCGAAAAGTTACTCCAAACTAACTTAGAACAGAGTAAGTGTCGATTTTCATACGCTCAGAAAAACCTTGCCTACACTTTATAAATTAGGCGCAGGTAGTGAGAGATGGGGGGGTGGGGAGGGAAGTTAGAGGATTTTACAAAGCATTAAACACTTCACTTTTACCAATATCATCAATAATAAATGATAAATAAATCAATAAATCAACCAATAAATCAATCAATAAATAAAAAATTTAAAGTTTCTACTCACCTACTGCAGCACCGGGAGCCCTCCAACAGCCTGCTGAAGAGGAGTTCAGGCGTGGCCCACCCCCAACGAGATGCCAGTCAGGCGGGCCCCGCCACCAAGGAGGTAAGGGCATGCAGGCCACTCGACCCGGGATAGGGGTGACGTCCCTTCGGCCAGGGATAGGGTCATTGTCTGGAGACAGGACGTGCTGGGAGGCCAGGAGTTACTGCGCACGTGCGCAGCTGCCGGCACTCTTTTTGGCGCAGAGCTGTAGCTCCGCCCCCAGCAGCTCCTGCTGCACCGCGCTGAGCTGCAAACGGGCCGACAGATATTGGAGAATCACGAGGTAAATATTTGGTGCTTTTTCAGATCCACAAATTAGGCGGACCTCTCCGATGTGCTCCGTTCTAGCGGGGGTCCGAAACTTGAGCCTAAGGAGTCTCACCTTTCTGGACACTTTGGAGGAGGAGGAGTAGGAACATCAGGAAATGACAGCACGGGAGTTTCAGGGATACAAAAGGAGGATTTTTAGGATTCATTAATACATGATGCAGAGTAGTGCCACAAACTTAGACCTTAATGGTGTGATGGTGCATACGGAAAGATAACTAATCTGTTGTACAATTGAATCATTCCAGGCACAGTGGCCAAAAATCAGAAATTTTAATTTGCTGTTTATTTCCACAAATTAAGAGCAATTTTAATATGTAATCGTGTATAATGGCTATGATCTTTCCAATGCTGAGTGGTTACTTTTATTAATATGAGTCTGAATGTATTCAGTATGTTTAATGTGACGCAACATTCTAATGTCCCATTGTTCTATGTGTACTGGTGTTCCTGTAAGTGATCATCTCTTGAGAAAAGTAGCTGTAGGGTATTCTGCTGGTCGCTTACTTCTATGTGTTGAATAATCAAAAAGTGTCAACTTTGGCTCAGCGGTAGCACTCGTGCATCTGCGTCAGATAGTCATGGGTTCAAGCCCCATTCCAGAGACTTAAGCACATAATCTAGGCTGCTATTTTAGTGTAGCACTTGAGCACAAAACACAGGCTGACATTCTCAGTGCAATACTGAGGGAATGCTGCACTGTCAGAGGTGCCTTTTTTTTGGATGAGACATTAAACCGATGCCCCATCTGCCTCCTCAGGAACATATAAAAGATCCCATCGCACTATTTCAAAGAAGAGCAAGGGAGTTATCCCCAGTGTCCTGGCCAATATTTATCCCTCAATCAACATTATTAAAACAGATGATCTGGTCATTATCACATTGCTGTTTGTGGGACCTTGCTGTGCGCAGTTGGTTGCCACGATTCCTATATTACAACAGTAGATACACTTCAGAAACTTAGATGGCTATAAAGTGCTTTGGAACGTCCTGAGGTTGTTAAAGGTGCTATAGAAATGCAAGTTCTTTCTTTTTTTACTGAGGGGTGCTGAACTGTCAGAGTTGCTGTCCTTTGGATGAGATGTTAAACTGAGGTCCCATTTACCCTCTCGGGTGGGCATAAAAGATCACATCGCACTATTCAAACAAGAGCCAGGCATTTTCCTGATGTCCTTGCCAACAGTTATCCCTCAACCAACACCTACAACAGATGATCTGGTAATTTATCTCATTGCTATTTGTGAGACTTTGCTGTGTGCAAATTGGTTTCCGCATTTTCTACGACAGTGACTATACTTGAAAAGTACTTAAGCGCTTTGGGACATCATTTGCCTCAAACCATGCACTGGCAAAGGACTGGTAATGACTTGAGACCCATCCACCTGTGCTGTGCATGCATGGAGACTGAGCTCTGATGGCATGCACTCATCTCTTTGAGCAGACACTATTGCATCAGTATAATGGGCCCAAGTTTCCACATGATTTGCGCCTGATTTTTAGGAGCAACTGGTGGAGAACGAACTATCTTAGAAATCGCAATTCTCCACATTTTTCTTTCTGCAGTTCTAGTCAGGTAGAACTGTTCTACTTTGGAACAGAATTTTTTCTTCAAAAGAGGGCGTGTCCGGCTACTGACGCCTGATTTGAAAGTTTCCACAGTGAAAACGTACTCCAAACTAAAGTAGAATGGAGCAAGTGAAGATTTTTGTAGAACTGAAAAAAACCTGTTCTACACATTAAAAAATCAGGCGCAGGTTACAAATTAGGCGTCCAGAACGAGGTGGGGGGGGGGGGAAGGAAGTCATTAAATTCTATAATAAATCCTTATTTATACTTATACAAATATTATACAAATAAATCCTACCTGAATAAATATTTATAAGCACCTGTGTGAAAGTGCTTCAGGCAGGCCTTTCGGGACCGAAGGCTGAAAGGGCCGACCCGAGACTTCGGGCAGGGCCCGTCCCCAGCACCAGATTTACAGGTAGGTGGCATTGGGTTGGGTCGGGTCGGGGAGGTTCGGTTCAGGTCGGGGGGGGAGGGGGGAGAGAGAGAGAGAGAGAGGGAGGGGGGGAGGGAGAGAGAGAGAGAGGGGGGGAGGGAGGAGGGAGAGAGAGAGAGGGAGGGAGGGAGGGAGAGAGAGAGGGGGAGGGAGAGGGATGGGAGGTCAGGTCGGATCCAGTCCAGGAGCGGGAGTCGGGTCCAGTGGGGGGGGGGTCGGGTCGGGGGGCGGGAGCGCGGGTAGGGTTGAGTCCAGTCGGGGGGGGGGCGGGGAACGGGAACAGGAGCGCGGGTCGGGTCGAGTCGGGGGGGCGGGGAGCGGGAACAGGAGCGCGGGTCGGGTCGAGTCGGGGGGGGCAGGGAGCGGGAACAGGAGCGCGGGTCGGGTCCAGTTGGGGGGGGGGGGGCGGGGAGCGGGAACAGGAGCGTGGGTCGGGTCGAGTCGGGGGGGCGGGGAGCGGGAACAGGAGCGCGGGTCGGGTCGAGTCGGGGGGGCGGGGAGCGGGAACAGGAGCGCGGGTCGGGTCGAGTCGGGGGAGCGGGAACAGGAGCGCGGGTCGGGTCGAGTCGGGGGAGCGGGAACAGGAGCGCGGGTCGAGTCGGGGGAGCGGGAACAGGAGCGCGGATCGGGTCGGGTCAGTCGGGGGGGGGGGAGCGTGTGTCGGGTCTGGTCCGGAGGCAGGGGGGGGAGCGGGTGTCGGGTCAGTCGGGGGGGGGGGAGCGGGTGTCGGGTCTGGTCCGGAGGCAGGGGGGGGAGCGGGTGTCGGGTCTGGTCCGGAGGCAGGGGGGGGAGCGGGTGTCGGGTCAGTCGGGGGGGGGGGAGCGGGTGTCGGGTCTGGTCCGGAGGCAGGGGGGGAGCGGGTGTCGGGTCTGGTCCGGAGGCAGGGGGGGGAGCGGGTGTCGGGTCTGGTCCGGAGGCAGGGGGGGGAGCGGGTGTCGGGTCTGGTCCGGAGGCAGGGGGGGGAGCGGGTGTCGGGTCTGGTCCGGAGGCGGGGGGGGGCGAGCGGGTGTCGGGTCTGGTCCGGAGGCGGGGGGGGGAGCGGGTGTCGGGTCTGGTCGGGGGGTGGGGGCGAGCGGGTGTCGGGTCTGGTCCGGAGGCGGGGGGGGAGCGGGTGTCGGGTCTGGTCCGGAGGCAGGGGGGGGAGCGGGTGTCGGGTCTGGTCGGGGGGGGGGGGAGCAGGAGCTGGCCGTGGGAGGAGCCTTATTCACGCAGCCCCAGTGAGGCCATTCAGCCAGGGCTAGGGGCTGCGTGCTTCGGGCCCCTCCCACACAATTTTGGGCGCCTGGAGCTACTGCATTTGCGTGCCCACTGTAGCGCGCATGTGCAGAGGTCCCGGCACTGTTTTCAGCGCAGGGACCTGGCTCCGCCCCCCCCCACAGCTTGTGCTGGCTGCGCCGAGGGCCAGAGGACCTGCAGGTAGGTGGAGAATATGGAGGATTTTTTTAGGCGCACTTTGTGGCGCGAAAAACGGGCGTCCAGGTCGGGACTGCGCCGTTCTAGGCGCGTGTGGAAACTTGGGCCCAATGTCTCTGAATCACTCCTTGAAGGATGTCGCAAGTATGCCTTAAAAGCAAATGCCTTAAAGCTATCATTTACTATCCTTTGGACTGTTGGCCACAATATCTCAACACCATCAGTGATAACTTTCCTGAGAAATGCTCCAATCGTGTCCACCACCTCTATGCTGGTGCCTGTTGAAGACCACTTCTTTCTGCAAAGAACAGCATTGTTTGACATAGTATTTTTGCAGACAGAATAGGAGACTGCAGTGCGGTCTATATATTGTTAGCCATAGTAGAAGGAAATGCTAAATACTTTAGTTAGAATAGTAGAATGAGCGCTCTCATATTGTAGCTAACTCACCATAAGAGGAAAATGATCTTCTGCCTCAGCTGTAAATATGCTTGTATGCTTTCTGAAATATTCTTACTGGCGCAGAAATTCCACTTTCTCCTTCCCGCGGGCGTTCAACTAGATTTTAGAGAAAAAATGCGCACCTACCTGAAGCTGCTGCACCCGCTCGAGTTCCCGATCCGTAGGCCTCTCCCTGCGCGTCGCAGCGCGTGCTCGTAGGGACGTACGTAAGCTGGAGCTCGAGTCATATGGCTCTGGCCAGCTAATTAAGGTACAGTATTTTCTCATTCATAATAATGGGAACTCCGTAAGTTGGAGTTCCCATTATTATGAATGAGAGACCCCCCAAACACCCAAAACACGAACAAAAAATAGAAAATATACACTACATATTTAAGATTCATTTAAATTAAAGTTATTAATGTCATAAAAAATACATATTTTCCCGATTTAAAAAAAAAGTTTTTTTAATTATGCCTTAAAATAAACTTACTGTAGTGGAGAGAGTTTTTAACAATAAAATATGTTTTCATAACTTTATTTTAATATGTTTTTGTGTGTTTTAAAACACTTGCACCTCTAAAAGTAGGCTATGCGCCTGCATTTTCAGGCGCAAGATTTTTGTGGATATTTGTTGGGCAAGATATGCGTAAATACCACAATCTTGCATGTACAAATGTTCTTGCTCCCGATCTGGCTACAAGGAACAGCCGGTTTTCAGCGCATGCACATTGCGCACTGAAAACCGGCTTTTACATAGAAACATAGAAAATAGGTGCAGGAGCAGGCCATTCAGCCCTTCTAGCCTGCACCGCCATTCAATGAGTTCATGGCTGAACATGAAACTTCAGTACCCCCTTCCTGCTTTCTCGCCATAACCCTTGATCCCCCGAGTAGTAAGGACTTCATCTAACTCCCTTTTGAATATATTTAGTGAATTGGCCTCAACTACTTTCTGTGGTAGAGAATTCCACAGGTTCACCACTCTCTGGGTGAAGAAGTTTCTCCTCATCTCGGTCCTAAATGGCTTACCCCTTATCCTCAGACTGTGACCCCTGGTTCTGGACTTCCCCAACATTGGGAACATTCTTTCTGCATCTAACCTGTCTAAACCCGTCAGAATTTTAAACGTTTCTATGAGGTCCCCTCTCATTCGTGATGCCTTCCCGGGTCCATAGAAACTTCGTACGGGCCCAGGGACATCGGAATTTCTACCCCATTATCTCTTTTAGTGCTCTATTTTCATCAAGTTATCACTTAAATTTGGGTTCATGCTCTTCTGGGAAACTAGTCCAGCAAACATGGTTACCTCCTTGGATAGCCATTTATCCAATTGTAAAATAATTGGCAGCCATACCTATATATAGGAATATAAGTTAATTAACTACCATGCCCATCCTTCTAAGTATAGATATCTGGTACAAATCCCATGAGATTATCTCCCATCTCTGTCCAAATCTCTGTTTAATAATGGGTTGTCCTGCCAACATATAGAGGCCATTTTGGCACTGGATTGCCAGAATGATGGAGGATTATATTGGCTAATCCCCAAAAACAGGCATGAGGATTGTGATTCGTACTGCCTGTTGTTTTAAATGATGCTGTGTGCAGCCAGCACTACCCATGCTGTTCATTGGCTGCATGCAGCAGGAGGAGGACCAAAAGCTCAAGTGGCTAGCATTACTTAAAGGCATCCTGCACCTCTTAAAGGAAGGTGCATTGTGGCTGCAAGAAGTCTTGCACAGAAGGAAGCCATTCGACCCAACATGTCTGTGCCAGCCGACAAAGAACTTTCCAGCCTAAAAAAAAATTAAAAATTTAAAAAAATAATAAAATAAAAGAAAAAAGAAAAATAGAAAAGCAAATTATAATTTAAATGGAGAAAAAATTGCGAAGTGCTCCAGTACAGAGAGACTTGGGGGTACTCGTGCATGAAACACAAAAAGTAAGTATGCAGGTACAGCAAGTGATCAGGAAGGCAAATGGAATTTTGGTCTTTATTGCAAGGGGGATAGAGTATAAAAGCAGAGAAGTCCTGCTACAGCTGTACAGGGTATTGGTGAGGCCACACCTAGAGTATTGCGTACAGTTTTGATCTCTGTATTTAAGGAAGGATATACTTGCATTGGAGGCTGTTCAGAGAAGGTTTATTAGGTAAATTCCAGAGATGACGGGGTTGACTTATGAAGATAGGTTGAGTAGGTTGGGCCGATACATATTGAAGTTCAGAAGAATGAGAGGTGAGATAAATGAGGGGGCTCGACAAGATGGATGCAAAGAGGATATTTCCAATCATAGGGGAAACTAAAACTAGGGGACATAGTCTCAGAATAATGGGCCGCCCATTTAAAACTGAGATGAGGAGGAATTTCTTCTCTCAGAGGATTGTAAATCTATGGAATTCTCTGCCCCAGAGAGCTGTGGAGGCTGGGTCATTGAATATATTTAAGGCGGAGATAGACAGATTTTTGACCGATAGGGGAATAGTGGGTTATGGGGAGTGGGCAGGGAAGTGGAGCTGAGTCCATGATCAGATCAGCCATGATCTTATTAAATGGCGGAGCAGGCTTGAGGGGCCAGGTGGCCTGCTCCTGCTCCTATTTCTTATGTTCTTATGTTTTTCCAGCTCTTGATCCGTAGCCTTGTAGGTTACAGCACTTCAAGTGCGTATCCAAGTACTTTTGAAATGTGATGAGCATTTCTGCCTCTTCCATCCTTTTAGGCAATGAGTTCTATACCTCCACCACACTCTGACTGAGAAAAGTTCTCCTCAACTCCCCTCTAATTCTGCTTCCAATTACTATAAATCTATGTCCCCTGGTTATCTCTACTAAGGGAATAAGTCCTTCCTATCCACTCTATCTAGGCCAATCATAATTTTGTACATCTCAATCAAGTCTCCCCTCAGCCTCCTCTGTTCCAAATAAAACAACCCCAGCCTATCCAATCTTTCCTCATAGCTAAAATTCTCCAGCCCTGGCAACATCCTCGTAAATCTCCTCTGTACAATCACATCTTTCCTGTAATGTGGCGACCAGAACTGTACATAGTACTCTCACTGTGGCCCAACCAGTGTTTTATACAGTTCAAGCATAATCTCCCTGCACTTGTATTCTATGCCTCAGCTAATAAAGGAAAATATCCCGTATGCCTTCTTAACCACCTTATTTGCCTGTCCTGGTAACCTTCAGGGATCTGTGGACATGCACTCCAAGGTCCCTCTGTTGCTCTACATTTCTCAGTATCCTACCATTTAATGTGCCGAAAATTCCGGCCTCGCCGGGTCCATACGAAGTGCGCACGGACGCGGCGATGCCTCACAAAAGCCGGTTTTCAGGGCGGGATCCGCATCCCCAGGAGAAGGACATCCGTGCGGGAGAGATTGGGCTATTTGCCCATCTCTTGCCCAGCGAATGTCCTTCAAACTTTCACGCCTGGTGAAAGCAGGCATATAGCTTACTTTTACCAACGTAAGAGTTTTAAAACACATAAAAATTAAATGTAATCATACATTTTTATGTTTTAAATCCCTGTCCATTAAGGTAAGTTTATTTTTCATCCTATTACAACACATTGGCGTGGAATTCCCGGCCTCCCCGGGTCCGTACAGAGTTTCTACAGACCCAAGAAGGCATCGGAAAAGCCGGTTTTCAGCACGCAATGTGCATGCGCTGAAAACCTGCTTTTCCGATCTGTCAAATTTCTGGCTTGACAAGATTGTCGCATCTCGGGAGCAAGGACATTTGCAAGGGCAAAATTGCAGGATTTACTCATATCTTGCCCAGCAAATGTCCTCAAAACTCTTGCGCCTGATAAAAGCAGGTGCATAGCCTACTTTTACAGGCATAAGAGTTTAAAAACATATCAAAAACATGATTAAAATAAAATTAAAAAAAACATATTTATGTTAAAAGCCTGCCCACTCAGGTAATTTTATTTTAAACCATAATGAAAACTTTTTTAAATCGGCAAATTTTTTTTCTTTAAAAAACATTTCTATGGCAAATGCAGTATAATGTGGATAAATGTGAGGTTATCCACTTTAGTGGCAAAAACAGTAAGGCAGAATATTATCTGAATGGTGAAAGATTAGGAAAAGGGGAGGTGCAACGAGACCTGGGTGTCATGGTACATCAGTCATTGAAAGTTGGCATGCAGGTACAGCAGGCGGTGAAGAAGGCAAATGGCATGTTGGTCTTCATAGCGAGAGGATTTGAGTATAGGAGCAGGGAAGTCTTACTGCAGTTTTACAGGGCTTTGGTGAGGCCACACCTTGAATATTGTGTACAGTTTTGGTCTCCTAATCTGAGGAAGAACATTCTTGCTATTGAGGGAATGCAGCGAAGGTTCACCAGACTGATTCCCGGGATGGCAGGACTGACATATGAAGAAAGACTGAATCGACTAGGCTTATATTCACTGGAATTTAGAAGAATGAGAGGGGATCTCATAGAAATAAATAAAATTCTGACGGGATTGGACAGGTCAGATGCAGGAAGACTGTTTCAGATGTTGGAGAAGTCCAGAACCAGGGGTCACAGTCTAAGGATAAGGGGTAAGCTATTTAGGACCGAGATGAGGAGAAACTTCTTCATTCAGAGAATTGTGAACCTGTGGAATTCTCTACCACAGAAAGTTGTTGAGGCCAGTTCATTAGATATATTCAAAAGGGGGTTAGATGTGGCCCTTACGGCTAAAGGGATCAAGGGGTATGTGGAGAAAGCAGGAGTGGGGTACTGAAGTTGCATGATCAGCCATGATCATATTAAATGGTGATGCAGGCTCGAAGGGCCGAATGGCCTACTCCTGCATCTACTTTCTATGTTTCTATCAACTTTAATTTCTATAATGTATTTATGTGAGATGTTTTTTTAATGTAATTTGCAATGTTTATCAGACTTATGAAACTCCTATTACTATGAATGAGAAAATACTTTACCGTGATTGGGTGTCCAGGCCCACGTGACTCCTGCGGACGTCCCAATGTGAACACGCTCCATTGTGCAAGAAGAGGAGGCCTCGACTCCGGGATCTCTGGTGGGCATTCGACCAAAAAGTAAGTGTGCATCCTCTCTCCTATTTTTAGTCGAACGCCCGCGGGAAGAAGAAACAGGGATTTCTGGGCCAATAAAAAAAATTCCAAAATATATGTATTTTTTCTAAAACATTTAATTACATCTATTTTAAATTAATTTTAAAATGTGAAGTGTTTTTTTTTAATTTATTATGCTGTGTTTCTTGTTTTAGGAATTTATCATTAATAGTAATGGGATGTCGCACAGAGATCCCATTTTTATCAATGAGAATCATCATCATAGGCAGTCCATCGGAATCGAGGAAGACTTACTTCTGCTTCTGAAGTGAGTTCTTTGGTGGCTGAACAGTCCAATACAAGAGCCACAGACTTTGTCACAGGTGGGACAGTTAGTTGTTGAGGGAAGGGGTGGGTGGGACTGGTTTGCCGCACGCTCTTTCCGCTGCCTGCGCTTGATTACTGCATGCTATCAACAGATCAGATAAAAGCTCTGCAGTCCTGCCACATCCAATCGTGAATGGTGGTGGACTATTAAACAACTAATGGGAGATGGAGGCTCCATGAATATCCCCATCCTCAATGATGGCGGAGCTCAGCACGTGAATGCAAAAGACAAGGCAGAAGAGTTTGTAACCATCTTCCACCAGAAGTGTCGAGTGGATGATCCATATCGGCCTCCGCCTGAGATCCCCACCATCACAGAAGTCAGTCTTCAGCCAATTCAATTCACTCCACGTGATATCAAGAAACAGCTGAGTGCACTGGATACAGCAAAGGCTATGGGCCCCGCCAACATTCCAGCTGTTGTGCTGAAGACTTGTGCTCCAGAACTAGCCGTGCCTCTAGCCAAGCTGTTCCAGTACAGCTACAACACTGGCATCTACCTGATAATGTGGAAAATTACCCAAGTATGTCTTGTCCATAAAAAGCAGGACGTCCAATCCGGCCAATTACTGCCCCATCAGTCTATTCTCAATCATCAGCAAAGTGATGGAAAGTGTCGTCAATAGTGCTATCACATGGCACTTACTCACCCATAACCTGCTCACCAATGCCCAGTTTAGGTTCCACCAGGACCACTCGGCTCCAGACCTCATTACAGCCTTGGTTCAAACAGGGACAAAAGAGTTGAATTCCAGAGGTGAGGTGAGAGTGACTGCACTTGACATCAAGGCGCTTGCTGCCCAAATGCCGCCGAGGATGGAGTCAGACCCACGGAAGGTTGAAGAGGTAAAAATAAAAATCATCAACGAAAAAAAGAAACATCTGATAACTTCAGGGGACCCCATCCAGGTAAGTACCTGTAAAGAAATAATTTAAAAACATTCCACTTACTTTTTTTACAGGATCTTGACACTCACCATTCAGGACAGACCAGCCTCCACGCAGCGGTCCACCGCCGTCCTGCCGGCAACTCCCGCTGACTCCCACCTGCACCAATTTGGCACCTCGGCTGGCAAGAGTCTACTTACGCGCATTGGCTGTCCGCTGACGTCGGAGGGCGATTCCCGGAGGCTCTCCCCTCCCGCCCATTCCCGGCCACGTCAAAAGTGGCACTGGGCGATTCGAGCAGAGGAATATGGGCGGCAGTGGGCGGTAAATTCATCAATTTCGGCCCCCTTAATACTGATTAAGCAGCATTTTTGCTGGTGTGTTCTGATTGATACTTCAGTTGTGCATTTGTTGTAATGTACCCAACCTAATAAACACATTAAGTAGCTTTCAGTACTCCAGTGAGTGCACTAAAAAGAAGGAAAAATGAACACCCATTTAGTTCACAATGTGCTCACAGCAAATTAAACCTCAATGTGTGTAGTATCTCTCCTAACCTCAGAAACAATTTAAACAGTTATCGTTAAATTTACAGTATTTAAAAATAGCGAACCATATAGTGAAAGACAAGTTTGTTTAATTACGAACTTGGACATATATACAGCAGGACCCAAAATACATTTTGATTTTGTTTGTTTCATTGTTGCACGTCACTAGAAAAAGACTTTATATCAGTATTTACTCAAAATTTAATCATCGTATAAAGCAAAACAATGAAAAAAAACAAATGTGATTGCTGTTGCCTTTTGTGAGTGCAAGCCTGGGACTAATTATTTTAACGGTATTGTCGTCCTAGAAACGCCTTGAACATTATTTTAATGTTTATAATGACATATTATGTTGTATTTTACATTGCGTTGTTTATGAATGCGATGCGAGTCAGAATATCTTCCTGTGAATTGGCTTTCTTGAGTTCTGCAGTAAAACTCCAGTAATTGATGGTCTGTCTGTATTGTAGTAAACTAAAAGGAAAAACGCAACAAAGTAATTGCATACCACACAATTGGCTGTTGCAATTTAACTGATTACTATACAGAGAGTACATCAAATAAGGTATTAGTGCTTCTGTTTGTTTATCTTTAGGGCAAAAGTCAAAGCAGGAACAGCAGTTGCCTTTTTCTCAGAAATTTTAATGAGCTGCATATGCATTTTATTTTAGTTTCTATTTAGAAATATAAATAAATAAGCACTCATCTCTAATGAAGATGCTTAAAAATAATCAAGGAATTGATTATTATATCACACAGGACCTAACTCCCTTTCACACCAAATCCTGTTCAGCTATCATCCACATGCTTCCGGTCCAGCAACGCCTTGATTTTAAAATTCTCAGTTTTGTTTTTCAAATCCCTTCATGCCCTCGCCCTCCCTGTCTCGGTATCCTCCTCCAGTCCTACAACAACAACTTGTGTGTGTGTATATATATATATATTTAGCACCTTTAACATAGTAAAATGTCCCAAAGCGCTTCACAAGAGCATTATCAAAAGTTTGATCAAAGAGGTTCTTTTTAAGGAGCGTCTTAAAGGAAGAGGGAGGTAGAGAAGTGGCGAGATTTAGGGAAGAAATTCCGGCGCTTAGGGCCTAGAACACTGAAGGTACGGCCACCGATGATGGAGCGGTGAAGAATCAGGTACGCACAAGAAGCCAGAATTGGAGGAGTGCAGAGATCTCGGGGGAGTTGTAGGGCTGGATCTCTGTGCTGCTCCAATTCTAGCTTGTGCATCTCCAAGTATCACCGCTCAAGATGACCTAGAAAAGTACATGATGAGAAAGGAATAGAAGGATATGCTGATGGGGTTAGATGAAATCGGGTGGAAGGAGACTTGTGTGGAGCATAAACACCGACACAGATCAGTTGCGCAGAATGGCCTGTTTCTGTGTTGACATTTTATGTAATTCTACGTAATTTATGGAAGTGCTCATATTCTGGAAGGGGGAGGAATTTCTGGACAGTTTTACCCAGAATACAGTCACACCCCAGAGGAAAGCACAGGTTCAGGAAATGGAGGGGGTGACTGTTAGGGAGCCGGGTAGTGGGGATTTAGGAGAGGTTGAGAAGGAGTTCCCGTAGACACTGGTCCTGTCCAAAAGGTACAATGTACTCGCTACCTGTGAGAACAAGGAGACAGACTGCAGGGAGGACAACCACAATGCAGACCCAGACACCGTGGCTCAGAAGGCTGTCTAAGGTGGGGGTGAGGGGGAGGGTTCATGGAGCAGAATAGATATGTGGTAGTGATAGGGGACTCTACAATTCAGGGGATAGATAGCGTCCTCTGCAGCCAAGAACGAGAATCCCGAAGGGTGTGCTGCCTGCCAGGGTAAGGGATATTTCACGGCGATGGAGAGAAACTTGGAAAGGGAGGAGGTAAATCCAGTTGTTGTGGTCCATGTTGGAACAAAAGACATAGGTAGGAACAGGGAAGAGGTCCTGCTAAATATTATCAGGAATTAATCTCTAAATTAAAAAGCAATACCTCGAAGGTAATAATCTCTGGATTATTGCCCGAGCCAGGTGCAAATTGGCATAGAAACAGACAGATCAGGAGAATTAGCATGTGGCTAAAGGGCTAGTGTTGGAAAGAGGGGTTCCTTTCCATGGGGACCAGTTCTGGGACAGGAAGGAGCTGTACCGATGCGACAGGCTCCACCTGAACCGGGATTGGACCCGTGTCCTAGCAGAAAGGGTAAATAGGGAGGTGGCAAAATCTTTAAACTAATAAGATGTAGGGAGGGATCTACAAGAAATGTCACTAGCCTAAATATAAACAAAACAGGAGAAGAGAGCATAGGAAAGAGGAAAGTAAGGGAGGACATTGATGGCAAGAGAATAAATAGAGTTATAGAACAGGAGTCTAAAAAGATGGTTAAACATAAGTGAGAGGAAATCCTATTAAAACTTTGTTAAACTGTCTGTACAGCAATGTACACAATGTCCCTAATAAAACAGAGGAGCTGGTGGCAATCATGTGTTGCAAGGAACCAAACACAGTAAGGATTACTGAGACATGGCTACAAAAAATCAGGACTGGGAATTAAACAGGATATAACATACTTAAAAAAATAGAGAGGGAAAAAGGGGAGGTGGAGTAGCTATACTTATCAGAGATAACATAATGGCAGTCAGAAAAAGTAACGCAGCTATCAGCAAGACAAAAAGGAGCTGGATTTTCCGTTCTTTTGCACCTCTGTTTGTGCCCTGGTGGGATGTTAAATGCTGTTTCTGGGCGTAATGTCGGGCGTCCAGGATTTACCGCCCTTCCGGTAGATTCGGCTACTGGTTGATGCCGGCGCAAAAACTTACCGCCCCGCCGTCCATTTTTAGTGTGATGATGATGTCAATTGTCGTGCAACGCTGCGCTAGCGCCCCGGATAGAACTTTCGGCCTTAACGCCTCATTTAACGCCCACCCCAGGAAATGGCTGAAAAAATCAGGCGGTCCCAGGGTGCAGCAGGCGGTATTGGCGGCATATTTAAATGGAGGCTGGAGGATCAGACATCGCAGTTGTCAGTGACTGCTACTGTTCTGCACAGCACGCTGTGTGAGGCTCCGGATTGCAAACGGCACTTTTATGTGCCACAACAGTTTCCTTACAAGGTCAGTGAGAGATTTGAATGGGGGCAATACTAGTTCACCAGCATATCATGCTGGTTTGGCAGGCGGCTTCAAGCTGGAAGAAGTGTTCTCGGCCATGTCGGACCACAGATTAGAAGAGGTCACAGACCTGCTGACAGAGATATGCCAACTTCTACATGCAAGCCTATAGCCAACAGGACTGCGTTGCCTGTTGAAGTGACGGTGACTGTGGCGATGGCCTAGTATGCCTCCGGCTCCTTCCAGGGAGCAGCAGGGAACAAATGCCACATTTCTCAACACGTTGCACATAGCTGCATTCGCCAGGTTATAAGGGCTCTGTATGCCTGCAGAATGGACTTCATAAAGTTCCCAATGAGCAGGGACAGCCAGAATTAGAGGGCTTTAAGGTTTGGAAGAACTTCAGGTTTCCTGAAGGTTCAAGCAGCCATTGACTGCACACACATTACATTGCGAGCACCATTACACAACGTAGAGGTACTCAGAAACCGTAAGGGATACCACTCCCTAAACGCTCAGCAATTGTGCAACCACTCTCAGCACATCTTCACAGTGAATGCCTGCTATCCAGGGAGCACACATGATGCTTTCTGTTATATATGTGGACTTGTATTTACTCTGTACAGCCACTAGAGGGCTCTTCCCCTGGAGTCCCAAGGGATCCCATCATCCCTTGGGAGCACAGGTATTTAGGAGGCTTCACAGGTTGGAGAGGCATTCTGGAGACCTGCAATAAAAGACTAAGGTCACACTTTACTTTGAGCTCACAGTGTTCAGTCTGACACTTTCTCCATACACAACAACTGGCAACAAGATACAGATAGCAAACCCAAAGATGCAGAGAACAGTGGGCGTCCTGGAGAAATTCTCGGAGGGAGATGATTGGGAAACTTTTGTGGAGCGACTTGACCAATACTTCGTGGCCAACAAGCTAAATGGGGAAGAGAGCGTTGCCAAACGAAGGACGATCCTGCTCACCGTCTGTGGGGCACCAACGTATGGCCTCATGAAGAATCTGCTCACTCCAGCGAAACCCACGGAGAAATCATACGACGATTTGTGCACACTGGTCCGAGAGCATTTGAACCAGAAGGAAAGCGTTCTGATGGCGAGGTACCAGTTCTACACCTACAAAAGATCTGAAGGCCAGGAAGTGGGGACTTATGTCGCCGAGCTAAGACACCTTGCAGGACATTGCGAATTTGAAGGACATTTGGAGCACATGCTCAGAGACTTTTTCGTACTTGGCATTGGCCAAGAAACCATACTTCACAAACTTTTGACTGTAGAGACCCCAACCTTGAGTAAGGCCATAGCGATAGTCCAGGCTTTCATTGCCACCAGTGACAATACAAAGCAAATCTCTCAGCAGACAAGTGCTGCTACAAGTACTGTGAACAAAGTGATGTTGTTTTCGAATCATAATGTACAGGGCAGGTCACACATACCTGCAGCTGCACGTTCGCAGATGACTCAGAGTCCACCATCAATGCCGATTCAAAGAGTACATTTGCAAGGGCTGTGGAACAATGAGACACCTCCAACCACCATGTTGCAGAGGAGAACAGATCCACGGTGGATCACGACGAACTAGAGTCTCGGATCGAGGAGGCAGAGGTACATGGGATGCACACATTCAACACGAATTGTCCCCCGATAATGCTGAATGTTAAACTAAATGGACTTCCAGTGTCAATGGAGCTGGACACGGGCGCGAGCTAGTCCATCATGGGCAAAAAGACTTTCGAAAGGTTGTGGTGCAACAAGGCCTCAAGGTCAATCTTAACTCCAGTTCGCACGAAACTAAGAACTTACACAAAAGAACTGATTCCTGTAATCGTAAAGCTCTCGTACGATGGAGCGGTGCACAAGCTACCACTCTGGGTAGTACCGGGCGATGGTCACACTCTGCTCGGCAGGAGCTGGCTGGGAAAGATACGCTGGAACTGGGACGACGTCCGAGAGCTATCGCTCGCTGACGACACTTCGTATGCCCAGGTCTTAAAGAAATTTCCTTCGCTGTTCGAACCAGGCGTCGGGAAATTCCAAGGAGCAAAAGTGAAGATCCACCTAATTCCGGGAGTGCGACCCATCATCACATGGTGAGAGCAATACCGTACATGATGAGAGAAAGGGTAGAGATCGAGCTAGACCGGCTGCAACGAGAGGGCATCATTTCACCGATCGAGTTCAGTGAGTGGGCCAGTCCTATTGTCCCAGTCCTCAAGGGAGATGGCACCGTCAGAATCTGTGCCGATTACAAAGTAACTATCAATCGTTTCTCCCTGCAGGACCAATACCCACTACCAAAGGCAGATGACCTCTTTGCAACGCTGGCGGGAGGAACGACATTCACGAAGCTGGATTTGACTTCAGCCTACATGACGCAGGAACTGGAGGAATCATCGAAGGCCCTCATCTGCATCAACACGCATAAAGGTCTTTTTATTTATAACAGGTGTCCGTTTGGAATCCGATCAGCGGCGGCGATATTCCAGAGAAACATGGAAAGTTTACTGAAGTCGGTCCAGCACACCGTGGTCATCCAGGACGACATCTTGGTCACAGGTTGGAACACAGGCTAGTACCTGCAGAACCTGGAGGAGGTTCTTAGTCAACTCAACCGTGTGGGGCTCAGGTTAGTGCGTTTTCCTGGCGTCTGAAGTGGAGTTCTTGGGAAGGAGGACTGCGGCGGACGGCATCAGGCCCACCAACATGAAGACGGAGGCAATCGAGAATGCACCGAGGCCACAGAATGTGACGGAGCTGCGGTCGTTTCTGGGACTCTTGAACTACTTTGGTAACTTCTTACCAGGTCTCAGCACACTGCTAGAACCACTGCATGTCTTACTACGAAAAGGGGGCGAATGGGTTTGGAGCAAAAGCCAAGAAAATGCCTTTGTAAAAGCGAGAAAATTGTTGTGCTCAAACAAATTGCTTGTGTTGTATGATCCATGTAAGCGTTTGGTACTAGCATGTGATGCGTCGTCATATGGCGTCGAGTGTGTATTGCAACAAGCTAATGATTTCGGGAAACTGCAACCGTTTGCTTATGCATCCAGGAGTCTGTCTAAGGCTGAGAGAGCCTACAATATGATGGAAAAAGAAGCGTTACCGTGTATCTGTGGGGTAAAGAAAATGCATCAATACCTGTTTGGGCTAAAATTCGAATTGGAAACTGACCATAAGCCACTTATATCCCTGTTTTCCGAGAGTAAAGGGATAAATACCATCGCATTCAGTCAGTCGAGGAGGCGGGAGCTCGGAGCAGCGCGAGTCCGGGGTCGGCGAGAGGCCTATAAAGGCCAGCGGGAGTCGAGCAGTCAGTCGAGGAGGCGGGAGCTCGGAGCAGCGCGAGTCCGGGGTCGGCGAGAGGCCTATAAAGGCCAGCGGGAGTCGAGCAGTCAGTCGAGGAGGCGGGAGCTCGGAGCAGCGCGAGTCCGGGGTCGGCGAGAGGCGTGCCGGTGCAGCTACAGGGAGAAGGCAAAGAAAGAAACAAAGGTGACGTCACAGCCTAGGGGGTAAGTGATTGGCTGGTGATTGGTGAGTAGTTT
The DNA here is from genome assembly GCF_044704955.1 of Pristiophorus japonicus. Lineage (NCBI taxonomy): Eukaryota > Metazoa > Chordata > Chondrichthyes > Pristiophoridae > Pristiophorus > Pristiophorus japonicus. The sequence continues at coordinate 45,934,128 of NC_091985.1, read as the reverse complement.
TTCTTTTTCTTCTTATATTAGTCAGTAACTTTTAGCATTGTTGTTGCCAATTTAAGGGTATCGAAGGGTTAAGACATGGCAACAGAGCTCGGTCGGGTGTTATGCACCTCCTGTACCATGTGGGAACTCGGACACTTCCGGTGTCCCTGACGACTACGTGTGCGGGAAGTGTATCCACCTCCAGCTCCTGACTGACCGCGTTGCGGAGTTGGAGCTGAGGGTGGATTCACTCTGGAGCATCCACGATGCTGAGAATGACGTGAGTATCACGTGTAGTGAGTTGGTCTTACCGCAGGGAAAGGGTCCACAGCCAGCTAGGGAATGGAAGACCAGCAGGAAGAGTAGTGCAAGGAAGGTAGTGCAGGGGTCCGCTGTGGTCATCCCCCTGCAAAACAGATACACTGTTTTGAGTACTGTTGAGGGGGATGACTCATCAGGGGAGAGCAGCAGCAGCCAAGTTCATGGCACCGTGGCTGGCTCTGCTGCACAGGAGGGCAAGAAAAAGAGTAGGAGAGCGATAGTGATAGGGGATTCAATGGTGAGGGGAAAGATAGGCGTTTCTGCGGCCGCGACCGAGACTCCAGGATGGTATGTTGCCTCCCTGGTGCAAGGGTCAAGGATGTCTCGGAGCGGGTGCAGGACATTCTGAAATGGGAGGGAGAACAGCCAGTTGTCGTGGTGCACATTGGTACCAACGACATAGGTAAAAAAAGGGATGAGGTCCTACGAAACGAATTTAAGGAGCTAGGAGCTAAATTAAAAAGTAGGACCTCAAAAGTAGTAATCTCGGGATTGCTACCAGTGCCACGTGATAGTCAGAGTAGGAATCGCAGGATAGCGCAGATGAATACGTGGCTTGAGCAGTGGTGCAGCAGGGAGGGATTCAAATTCCTGGGGCATTGGGACCGGTTCTGGGGGAGGTGGGACCAGTACAAACCGGACGGTCTGCACCTGGGCAGGACCGGAACCAATGTCCTAGGGGGAGTGTTTGCTAGTGCTGTTGGGGAGGATTTAAACTAATATGGCAGGGGGATGGGAACCAATGCAGGGAGACAGAGGGAAACAAAAAGGAGGCAAAAGCAAAAGACAGAAAGGAGATGAGGAACAGTGGAGGGCGGAGAAACCCAAGGCAAAGAACAAAAAGGGCCACTGTACAGCAAAATTCTAAAAGGACAAAGGGTGTTAAAAAAACAAGCCTGAAGGCTTTGTGTCTTAATGCAAGGAGTATCCGCAATAAGCTGGATGAATTAATTGTGCAAATAGATGTTAATAAATATGATGTGATTGGGCTTACGGAGACGTGGCTCCAGGATGATCAGGGCTGGGAACTCAACATTCAGGGGTATTCAACATTCAGGAAGGATAGAATAAAAGGAAAAGGAGGTGGGGTAGCATTGTTGGTTAAAGAGGAGATTAATGCAATAGTTAGGAAAGACATTAGCTTGGATGATGTGGAATCTATATGGGTAGAGCTGCAGGAGGAGTTAGTAGGAGTTGTGTACAGACCTCCAAACAGTAATACGGATGTTGGGGAGGGCATCAAACAGGAAATTAGGGGTGCATGCAATAAAGGTGTAGCAGTTATAATGGGTGACTTTAATATGCACATAGATTGGGCTAGCCAAACTGGAAGCAATATGGTGGAGGAGGATTTCCTGGAGTGCATAAGGGATGGTTTTCTAGACCAATATGTTGAGGAACCAACTAGGGGGGAGGCCATCTTAGACTGGGTGTTGTGTAATTAGAGAGGATTAATTAGCAATCTCATTGTGCGAGGCCCCTAGGGGAAGAGTGACCATAATATGGTGGAATTCTGCATTAGGATGGAGAATGAAACAGTAAATTCAGAGACCATGGTCCAGAACTTAAAGAAGGGTAACTTTGAAGGTATGAGGCGTGAATTGGCTAGGATAGATTGGCGAATGATACTTAGGGGGTTGACTGTGGATGGGCAATGGCAGACATTTAGAGACCGCATGGATGAATTACAACAATTGTACATTCCTGTCTGGCGTAAAAATAAAAAAGGGAAGGTGGCTCAACCGTGGCTATCAAGGGAAATCAGGGATAGTATTAAAGCCAAGGAAGTGGCATACAAATTGGCCAGAAATAGCAGCGAATCTGGGGACTGGGAGAAATTTAGAACTCAGCAGAGGAGGACAAAGGGTTTGATTAGGGCAGGGAAAATGGAGTACGAGAAGAAGCTTGCAGGGAACATTAAGGTGGATTGCAAAATTTTCTATAGGTATGTAAAGAGAAAAAGGTTAGTAAAGACAAACGTAGGTCCCCTGCAGTCAGAATCAGGGGAAGTCATAACGGGGAACAAAGAAATGGCAGACCAATTGAACAAGTACTTTGGTTCGGTATTCACTAAGGAGGATACAAACAACCTTCCGGATATAAAAGGGGTCAGAGGGTCTAGTAAGGAGGGGGAACTGAGGGAAATCTTTATTAGTCGGGAAATTGTGTTGGGGAAATTGATGGGATTGAAGGCCGATAAATCCCCAGGGCCTGATGGACTGCATCCCAGAGTACTTAAGGAGGTGGCCTTGGAAATAGCGGATGCATTGACAGTCATTTTCCAACATTCCATTGACTCTGGATCAGTTCCTATCGAGTGGAGGGTAGCTAATGTAACCCCACTTTTTAAAAAAGGAGGGAGAGAGAAAACAGGGAATTATAGACCGGTCAGCCTGACCTCAGTAGTGGGTAAAATGATGGAATCAATTATTAAGGATGTCATAGCACTGCATCTGGAAAATGGTGACATGATAGGTCCAAGTCAGCATGGATTTGTGAAAGGGAAATCATGCTTGACAAATCTTCTGGAATTTTTTGAGGATGTTTCCAGTAAAGTGGACAAAGGAGAACCAGTTGATGTGGTATATTTGGACTTTCAGAAGGCTTTCGACAAGGTCCCACACAAGAGATTAATGTGCAAAGTTAAAGCACATGGGATTGGGGGTAGTGTGCTGACGTGGATTGAGAACTGGTTGTCAGACAGGAAGCAAAGAGTAGGAGTAAACGGGTACTTTTCAGAATGGCAGGCAGTGACTAGTGGGGTGCCGCAAGCTTCTGTGCTGGGGCCCCAGCTGTTTACATTGTACATTAATGATTTAGACGAGGGGATTAAATGCAGTATCTCCAAATTTGCGGATGACACTAAGTTGGGTGGCAGTGTAAGCTGCGAGGAGGATGCTATTAGGCTGCAGAGTGACTTGGATAGGTTAGGTGAGTGGGCAAATGCATGGCAGATGAAATATAATGTGGATAAATGTGAGGTTATCCACTTTGGTGGTAAAAACAGAGAGACAGACTATTATCTGAATGGTGACAGATTAGGAAAAGGGAAGGTGCAATGAGACCTGGGTGTCATGGTACATCAGTCGTTGAAGGTTAGCATGCAGGTACAGCAGGCGGTTAAGAAAGCAAATGGCATGTTGGCCTTCATAGCGAGGGGATTTGAATACAGGGGCAGGGAGGTGTTGCTACAGTTGTACAGGGCCTTGGTGAGGCCACACCTGGAGTATTGTGTACAGTTTTGGTCTCCTAACTTGAGAAAGGACATTCTTGCTATTGAGGGAGTGCAGCGAAGATTCACCAGACTGATTCCCGGGATGGCGGGACTGACCTATCAAAAAAGACTGGATCAACTGGGCTTGTATTCACTGGAGTTCAGAAGAATGAGAGGGGACCTCATAGAAACGTTTAAAATTCTGACTGGTTTAGACAGGTTAGATGCAGGAAGAATGTTCCCAATGTTGGGGAAGTCCAGAACCAGGGGTCACAGTCTGAGGATAAGGGGTAAGCCATTTAGGACCGAGATGAGGAGAAACTTCTTCACCCAGAGAGTGGTGAACCTGTGGAATTCTCTACCACAGAAAGTAGTTGAGGCCAATTCACTAAATATATTCAAAAGGGAGTTAGATGAAGTCCTTACTACTCGGGGGATCAAGGGGTATGGCGAGAAAGCAGGAAGGGGGTACTGAAGTTTCATGTTCAGCCATGAACTCATTGAATGGCGGTGCAGGCTAGAAGGGCTGAATGGCCTGCTCCTGCACCTATTTTCTATGTTTCTATGTTTCTATGCATCGGCCCGCATCCAGAGATGGGCGCTCACGTTGTCCACATACAACTACGCCATCCGCCACAGGCCAGACACAGAAAACTGCACCGATGCTCTCAGTAGGCTGCCATTGCCCACCATGGGGGTGGAAATGGTGCAGCCCGCAGATCTAGCAATGGTTATGGAAGCATGAGAGAGTGAGCAATCACCCGTCACTGCCTGGCAGATCAAAACCTAGACGAGCCAGGACCCCTTATTATCTCTAGTCAAAAGCTGTGTACTTCACAGGAGCTGGTCCAGTGTCCCAGTGGAAATGCAGGAACAGATAAAGCCATTCCTGCAAAGATGAAATGTCCATACAGGCAGACTGCCTTCTGTGGGGCAATCGAGTAGTGGTCCCCAAGAAGGGCAGAGACAACTTCATCAATGACCTCCACAGTACCCATCCAGGCATCGTAATGATGAAAGCGATAGCCAGATCCCACGTGTGGTGGCCCGGTATCGAGTCCTGCCTTCACAGATGTAATTGATGCTCGCAGTTAAGCAATGTACCCAGGGAGGCACCGCTCCGTTTATGGTCTTGGCCCTCCAAACCGTGGTCTAGGGTACATGTCGACTATGCAGGCCTGTTCTTGGGTAAAATGTTCCTTGTGGTTGTAGACGCGTACTCCAAGTGGATTGAATGTGAGATAATGTCGACTAGCACGTCCGCTGCCACTACTGAAAGCCTGTGGGCCATGTTTGCCACTCACGGCTTATCCGATGTCCTGGTGAGCGACAACAGGCCATGTTTTACCAGTGCTGAGTTCAAAGAATTCATGACCCGTAACGGGATTAAACATATCACATCTGCCCCGTTTAAACCGGCGTCCGATGGTCAGGCAGAGAGAGAAGTGCAAAACATCAAGCAAGGCTTGAAGAGGGTAACTGAAGGCTCACTGCAGACTCGCCTATCCCGAGTCCTGCTTAGCTACCGCACGAGACCCCACTCACTTACTGGGATCCCACCTGCTGAACTGCTCATGAAAAGAGCACTTAAGACAAGGCTCTTGTTAGTTCACCCTGATCTACATGAACAGGTAGAGAGCAGGCGGCTTCAACAAAGTGCATACCATGATAGCGCAAATGTGTCACGCGCAATTGAAATCAATGATCCTGTATTTGTATTAAATTATGGACAAGGTCCCAAGTGGCTTCCCGGCACTGTCGTGGCCAAAGAGGGGAGCAGGGTGTTTCAGGTCAAACTTTCAAATGGACTCATTCACCGGAAACACTTGGACCAAATCAAACTCAGATTCACGGACTATCCTGAGCAACCCACCTTGGACCCTACCTTTTTTGATTCCCCCAACATACACAGCAGTGGCAACCGGCACCACGGCTGACCACGAAGCAGAACCCATCATCTACAGCAGCCCAGCAGGGCCCAACAAATGATTCAACAACACCAGCTTTCACACCGAGACGATCAAGCAGGACAAGAAGGGCCCCAGATCGACTCACATTGTAAATAGTTACACTATTGATTTTTGGGGAGGGGGGGGCAGTGTTATGTATGTATACTTGTATTTACTCTGTACAGCCACCAGAGGGCTCATCCCTTGGAGTCCCAAGGGATCCCATCATCCCTTGGGAGCACGGAGGCCTCATTGAGGAGGAGCAGCAGGCATGGGAAGGGGATGAAGGGCCCGGGGGAAATGTCTGTCAAAGAGCCATTAAGGGTTGGCACAAGCTTGTGCTGATGCATAGCTGTGCAATGAGTAGGTGTGTAAATAGTTGTCTCTTAACAATTTACTTTTTTTGGAAAGACTGCAGAACGCAGTTTATTGTTTAGTTGGGTTTTGTTTGATTATTGTATCAGTTGGGGTTGTTGGGGGCCATTGTTTCTTATTAATTTTTATAAAATTGTTTCTTTGACTTTTGCCATTGGTGTTGTGTGTCTCATTCCAGAATTCAATGTAGATGAGCCTTTATGGTGGCACAGAGTTGCTCTTGCTGCAGTAGCACCTCCATGCTGCCACCCCCACCCACCTCCGTGGATGTGGTGGCTCTGCAGTCGGTTCCCTGCAGGCTCATCTTTATCGTCCTCCCCCTCCTGAGGTGGGCTTGCAATCCCCACTGGCAATTCCTGGCCCCTCATGATGGCTAAGTTGTGTAGCATGCAGCACACCACAATGAATTCGGAGACCTCTTGAGGGGAGTATTGAAGGCTGCCTCCAGCGTGGTCCAGGCATCGGAAGTGCTGCTTGAGCGCCCCCAGTTGTCTGTTCGATGATGTTGTGGGTGGCTGCATGGCTGGCATTATAGCGCTGCTCGGCTTCTGTGGTGGGGTTGCGGAAGGGGGGGTTCATGAGCCAGGTCGCTAGGCTGTACCTTTGTTCCGAGCAGCCTTTGTCACTGAAACATTCGTGAGACACTGCTCTCACGCAAGATGAAAGTGTTGTGTATGGAGAAAGAGTCAGACTGAACACTGTGAGCTCAAAGTAAAGTGTGACATTAGTCTTTTATTGCAGGTCTCCAGAGTGCCTCTCCAACCTGTGAAGCCTCCTTAAATACTGAGCACTGCTAGAGGGCTGCTGTTTTGGGGGGCAGAAAGGGCAGATGGCGTCTGAGGGTGCCCTGGACCAGCTCTTGGCCTGGAAGGCCCGGCTGCAGACTGCTACGCCTCATCATCGGTGGAAGCAGACATTAGTGGCTGGGGTGTGTGCCGTGTAGGGTGCATTGTTGGTGAGTCAGTGGTGGGAGCTGGAATTCTGTCATCCTGAGGAAGGACAGCACCTTCCTTTCCTGGGACCCACTGACACTCCGACGGGGCTGCGCCTCAGCATCCAGAGCACGATGTGTCTCCACAAATTGTTGATCTGCTCGGCACCATCCATTCCCCGTTGGACAGTGGGGAATGCAGAGAAGATTGCAGCAATTATCGACCGCATCACATCATCAAGCTGCAATGTAGCTTGTGTCTGCGATGCGCTTGGGGCTGCGATGTGACCAAGGGCACCCTCCACATACTCTGGAATGCTACTATCACTGCTGGAGGCCACTAGACTCTGTGTGTGGGCATTCATGACATCGCTAGAGTCCTGAGTTGCAGCAACAATACGTGACGCTGCCTCCGCAACGGTCACAGAAAGCTTGTCGATGCTCTCTGGGATCCGACCCAATGCAGCCGTGAGCTCACGGTGCATGCCTGTTTTGTCCCTGGACATTTCCACCAAGTCCAGGTCCATGTGTGCCTGTCTTTGACCAGACCTACTTTGCCGGAGAGCTGGCCTGCGAGATTTCCCTCCCGCACTGCGTTGCTATAGGCGACTGGGGCCAGTGTCGAAATCTCGACTCTTAATATACGACTCTAACACAATCAGCTCCGGTAGATGTTCCTTTAATTTTTACTTGCAGCAAGGGAGAGTCTCACTCAGTCAAAGGCTAAGCGACGACTCCCAATACGGTACAATTTCACAAAGTATTTATACAGTAAAAAACAAGTTATGGTTCCATCCTGTGTATTGGTTCTGCCTTTGCAGTCAGCGAAAACAGATAAAGAGTTAATGATTACCACATCCTTGTCTTTACATTTTTCTCAAATGTCTCTTTTGTAAGTGATTTTGGTGGGCCAGACAGCAATGACTCGATTAGGGTGTGATAATGTGCTATTACTGGCATTTCATTGTTTTAGAATTGTCCAGTTATTTGGGCCCATGATTTCCATAGTGGTTGATTGGGTACTTGGCTTCTTGCATATTATGGATGAGTTCTGTGCAAGAGATAATGGCTGGTAATTTGAGTATCTCTTAGGGAGTGAATTGATAATACAGGGGAGCACAATGGGTGGTACTTATCTCAGCAAGACAGTCTTAATATTGTCTGGTGGCTATTAATCAGCTATCAGCAGTTTCAGTCAGGGTTAGCATGTTTATGCAAACAGACTGTCTGTTGCAGAAGTTTCGAGCAGGGCCTGGACTCCATTTTGTTTTATGGCAAAAAGGGTACAAAAAAACAGTGTAATGCAACTTAAAAAATACATTTCCACATTTCCCCCTTTTGTCCTTCACAAGGACAACTTAATCCATTCTAATCTTGCATAGTATTTCTATTTCCATTTCCACACAAGAACCTTCAGTAGTTGTTGCTACCATAACCCTAGCAGTGGTCTCGGTTGGTAACACTGCTTTTCCCAACCTGGCACAGCAACACTTAACCAAGACAAACAAAAGATATAGGGCAAAGACTATCAGCAAGAATAAGATCAAACCCTGTACCAAAGATCTCCCTAGGGATCCCAACCATCCCGATGCCCAATCAAACAAGGTGGTACCGTCCTGGCCAATAGTTTGTTTGTACTCTTATTACCTTTTTCCTAATATATTCAGCTAGACTGCCAATCTCTTCTGACTTATCCGGGATATACGTACAGCATTCTTCACCAATTAACGCGCATGTCCTTCCTTCTTTGGCTAGGAGATAATCTAAGGCCATACGATTTTCGAGAGCCACTGTTCGAATTTCTAACATTTCGTCATTCACCCCTTCGAAGGCTTGGGAAGTTGCGTTGCCAACTGATTCTACTAAATTAGGCAGTTCCCGTAATTGCCATTTGGTTGATGCTATTCCATAGGGTGGTATCATTACCTTGAATATTCCACTTAGCCATGTCAAATCCCGTTTAAGTCTATGACATCCATAGGCATCCCTTAGAGTCTTTGTTGTTCTAATAAAGGGTACCACATATCCTAAGTAACAGGACCCTGTCCAGTTGGCTGGTAACCATGGGTAGGCTTTATGGCCACAAATAAAGTACGTGCAATTATAAGACGTCAGCATTTGGTCCTTTCGTGCCATCCATACTCGAGTGGTCTTCACGTCCCATCCTTCACCTGAGGCTTTATTATGGACCATCATCCAGTTAACGGTTGCTATTTTTCTCCCGTCAGTGGGATTTGTTATGGCTTGCCATTTAGTCATTTGGGAACACTTGCTGCGTTCCATTTCTGGTCCTTTAGTCTCATTACTCACTAGACATGTTATACCTTCAGGATTTCCTATTCCAGGAGTAATACTTAGGAAGGGTGGCTGACGGTTATTATTATAATTTGGCTGGTACCATCCCTGGAAGGTTGTAAGTTTATACCCCGCTGACCTCCATTCTGTTAGATCCTTCGGCTCTGATACCTTGGTTAGGTTTGTCTTATTTTGCACTATCAACCATTCTACCATTTCTAATTCATTAAAGGGGACGGATCTTAGGGGAATACCCCCTTTGGAGTGGACAGGTACATGGGAACATATCCAACAACTAGACAAGTTTCTTTCTTGAGCATACTTATGACTCAGTGCCATAAATACATTTACCTGCAGTTCTCTTTGTTCGCGTTTCTGTACCCCGGGTACTATCAATAACGCAAAGCAAAACCCTGTCAAGCATAGCACTATCAGTCCCCATAGTCCGTACAGTTCCTTATTCGGTCTTCCTTTTTCTGTTCCTCTGGTTCCTTCTTCCCTTCCTCCTGGTCGGGTGCCCTCTTGCAATAGAAACATAGAAACATAGAAAATAGGTGCAGGAGTAGGCCATTCGGCCCTTCTAGCCTGCACCGCCATTCAATGAGTTCATGGCTGAACATTCAACTTCAGTACCCCATTCCTGCTTTCTCGCCATACCCCTTGATCCCCCTAGCAGTAAGGACCTCATCTAACTCCTTTTTGAATATATTTAGTGAATTGGCCTCAACAACTTTCTGTGGTAGAGAATTCCACAGGTTCACCACTCTCTGGGTGAAGAAGTTCCTCCGCATCTCGGTCCTAAATGGCTTACCCCTTATCCTTAGACTGTGACCCCTGGTTCTGGACTTCCCCAACATTGGGAACATTCTTCCTGCATCTAACCTGTCTAACCCCGTCAGAATTTTATATGTTTCTATGAGGTCCCCTCTCATTCTTCTGAACTCCAGTGAATACAAGCCCAGTTGATCCAGTCTTTCTTGATAGGTCAGTCCCGCCATCCCGGGAATCAGTCTGGTGAACCTTCGCTGCACTCCCTCAATAGCAAGAATGTCCTTCCTCAGGTTAGGAGACCAAAACTGTACACAATACTCCAGGTGTGGCCTCACCAATGCCCTGTACAACTGTAGCAACACCTCCCTGCCCCTGTACTCAAATCCCCTTGCTATGAAGGCCAACATGCCATTTGCTTTCTTAACCGCCTGCTGCACCTGCATGCCAACCTTCAATGACTGATGTACCATGACACCCAGGTCTCTTTGCACCTCCCCTTTTCCTAATCTGTCACCATTCAGATAATAGTCTGTCTCTCTGTTTTTACCACCAAAGTGGATAACCTCACATTTATCCACATTATACTTCATCTGCCATGCATTTGCCCACTCACCTAACCTATCCAAGTCGCTCTGCAGCCTCACAGCATCCTCCTCGCAGCTCACACTGCCACCCAACTTAGTGTCATCCGCAAATTTGGAGATACTACATTTAATCCCCTCATCTAAATCATTAATGTACAGTGTAAACAGCTGGGGCCCCAGCACAGAACCTTGCGGTACCCCACTAGTCACTGCCTGCCATTCTGAAAAGTACCCATTTACTCCTACTCTTTGCTTCCTGTCTGACAACCAGTTCTCAATCCATGTCAGTACACTACCCCCAATCCCATGTGCTCTAACTTTGCACATCAATCTCTTGTGTGGGACCTTGTCGAACGCCTTCTGAAAGTCCAAATATACCACATCAACTGGTTCTCCCTTATCCACTCTACTGGAAACATCCTCAAAAAATTCCAGAAGATTTGTCAAGCATGATTTCCCTTTCACAAATCCATGCTGACTTGGACCTATCATGTCACCTCTTTCCAAATGCACTGCTATGACATCCTTAATAATTGATTCCATCATTTTACCCACTACCGATGTCAGGCTGACCGGTCTATAATTCCCTGTTTTCTCTCTCCCTCCTTTTTTAAAAAGTGGGGTTACATTGGCTACCCTCCACTCCATAGGAACTGATCCAGAGTCAATGGAATGTTGGAAAATGACTGTCAACGCATCCACTATTTCCAAGGCCACCTCCTTAAGTACTCTGGGATGCAGTCCATCAGGCCCTGGGGATTTATCGGCCTTCAATCCCATCAATTTCCCCAACACAATTTCCCGGCTAATAAGGATTTCCCTCAGTTCCTCCTCCTTACTAGACCCCCCGACCCCTTTTATAACCGGAAGGTTGTTCGTGTCCTCCTTCGTGAATACCGAACCAAAGTACTTGTTCAATTGGTCCGCCATTTCTTTGTTCCCCGTTATGACTTCCCCTGATTCTGACTGCAGGGGACCTACATTTGTCTTTACTAACCTTTTTCTCTTTACATATCTATAGAAACTTTTGCAATCCGTCTTAATGTTCCCTGCAAGCTTCTTCTCATACTCCATTTTCCCTGCCCTAATCAAACCCTTTGTCCTCCTCTGCTGAGTTCTAAATTTCTCCCAGTCCCCAGGTTCGCTGCTATTTCTGGCCAATTTGTATGCCACTTCCTTGGCTTTAATACTATCCCTGATTTCCCTTGATAGCCACAGTTGAGCCACCTTCCCTTTTTTATTTCTATGCCAGACAGGAATGTACAATTGTTGTAGTTCATCCATGCGGTCTCTAAATGTCTGCCATTGCCCATCCACAGTCAACCCCTTAAGTATCATTCGCCAATCCATCTCAGCCAATTCACGCCTCATACCTTCAAAGTTAGCCTTCTTTAAGTTCTGGACCATGGTCTCTGAATTAACTGTTTCATTCTCCATCCTAATGCAGAATTCCACCATATTATGGTCACTCTTCCCCAAGGGGCCTCGCACAACGAGATTGCTAATTAATCCTTTCTCATTACGTAACACCCAGTCTAAGATGGCCTCCCCCCTAGTTGGTTCCTCGACATATTGGTCTAAAAAACCATCCCTTATGCACTCCAAAAAATCCTCCTCCACCGTATTGCTTCCAGTTTGGTTAGCCCAATCTATGTGCATATTAAAGTCACCCATTATAACTGCTGCACCTTTATTGCACGCACCCCTAATTTCCTGTTTGATGCCCTCCCCAACATCACTACTACTGTTTGGAGGTCTGTACACAACTCCCACTAACGTTTTTTGCCCTTTGGTGTTCTGCAGCTCTACCCATATAGATTCCACATCATCCAAGCTAATGTCCTTCCTAACTATTGCCTTAATCTCCTCCTTAACCAGCAATGCTACCCCACCTCCTTTTCCTTTTATTCTATCCTTCCTGAATGTTGAATACCCCTGGATGTTGAGTTCCCAGCCCTGATCATCCTGGAGCCACGTCTCCGTAAACCCAATCACATCATATTTGTTAACATCTATTTGCACAGTTAATTCATCCACCTTATTGCGGATACTCCTTGCATTAAGACACAAAGCCTTTAGGCTTGTTTTTTTAACACCCTCTGTCCTTTTAGAATTTTGCTGTACAATGGCCCTTTTTGTTCTTTGCCTTGGGTTTCTCTGCCCTCCACTTTTCCTCATCTCCTTTCTGTCTTTTGTTTTTGCCTCCTTTTTGTTTCCCTCTATCTCCCTGCATTGGTTCCCATCCCCCTGCCATATTAGTTTAACTCCTCCCCAACAGCACTAGCAAACACTCCCCCGAGGACATTGGTTCCGATTCTGCCCAGGTGCAGACCGTCCGGATTGTACTGGTCCCACCTCCCCCAGAACCGGTTCCAATGCCCCAGGAATTTGAATCCCTCCCTGCTGCACCATTGCTCAAGCCACGTATTCATCTGAGCTATCCTGCGATTCCTACTCTGACTAGCACATGGCACTGGTAGCAATCCCGAGATTACTACTTTTGAGGTCCTACTTTTTAATTTAGCTCCTCGCTCATTAAATTCATTTCGTAGGAACTCATCCCTTTTTTTACCTATGTCATTGGTACCAACGTGCACCACGACAACTGGCTGTTCTCCCTCCCTTTTTAGAATGTCCTCCACCCGCTCCGAGACATCCTTGACCCTTGCACCAGGGAGGCAACATACCATCCTGGAGTCTCGGTTGCGGCCGCAGAAACGCCTATCTATTCCCCTTACAATTGAATCCCCCATCACTATCGCTCTTCCACTCTTTTTCCTGCCCTCCTGTGCAACAGAGCCAGCCACGGTGCCATGAACTTGGCTGCTGCTGCCCTCCCCTGATGAGTCATCCCCCTCAACAGTACTCAAAGCGGTGTATCTGTTTTGCAGGGGGATGACCACAGGGGACCCCTGCACTACCTTCCTTGCACTACTCTTCCTGCTGGTCTTCCATTCCCTCGCTGGCTGTGGACCCTTCTCCTGCAGTAAGACCAACTCGCTACACGTGATACTCACGTCATTCTCAGCATCGTGGATGCTCCAGAGTGAATCCACCTTCAGCTCCAACTCCGCAACGCGGACCGTCAGTAGCCGGAGGTGGACACACTTCCCGCACATGTAGTCGTCAGGGACACTGGTGTTGTCCCCGTGTTCCCACATGGTACAGGAGGAGCATATCACGTGACCGAGCTGTCCTGCCATGACTTAACCCTTAGATACACTTAAATTGCCGACAACACTGTTAAAAGTTACTGACTAATAAAGAAAAAGAAAAACTACTCACCAATCAGCAGCCAATCACTTACCACGTTGGCTGTGACGTCACCTTTTGATTTCTTTCTACTTCTTTTTTGCCTTTTTTGCCTTCTCTCCCAGCTGGAGCTGCACCGGTACGCCTCTCTCGACTCCCGCCTCTCTCGACGCTCCCCGGACTGCTGAGCCTTTTATAGGCCGCTGCCTCTCTCGACTCCCGCCTCTCTCGACGCTCCCCGGACTGCTGAGCCTTTTATAGGCCGCTGCCTCTCTCGACTCCCGCCTCTCTCGACGCTCCCCGGCCTGCTGAGCCTTTTATAGGCCGCTGCCTCTCTCGACTCCCGCCTCTCTCGACGCTCCCCGGACTGCTGAGCCTTTTATAGGCCGCTGCCTCTCTCGACTCCCGCCTCTCTCGACGCTCCCCGGACGGCTGAGCCTTTTATAGGCCGCTGCCTCTCTCGACTCCCGCCTCTCTCGACGCTCCCCGGACTGCTGAGCCTTTTATAGGCCGCTGCCTCTCTTGACTCCCGCCTCTCTCGACGCTCCCCGGACGGCTGAGCCTTTTATAGGCCGCTGCCTCTCTCGACTCCCGCCTCTCTCGACGCTCCCCGGACTGCTGAGCCTTTTATAGGCCGCTGCCTCTCTCGACTCCCGCCTCTCTCGACGCTCCCCGGACTGCTGAGCCTTTTATAGGCCGCTGCCTCTCTCGACTCCCGCCTCTCTCGACGCTCCCCGGACTGCTGAGCCTTTTATAGGCCGCTGCCTCTCTCGACTCCCGCCTCTCTCGACGCTCCCCGGACTGCTGAGCCTTTTATAGGCCGCTGCCTCTCTCGACTCCCGCCTCTCTCCACGCTCCCCGGACTGCTGAGCCTTTTATAGGCCGCTGCCTCTCTCGACTCCCGCCTCTCTCGACGCTCCCCGGACTGCTGAGCCTTTTATAGGCCGCTGCCTCTCTCGACGCTCCCCGGACGGCTGAGCCTTTTATAGGCCGCTGCCTCTCTCGACTCCCGCCTCTCTCGACGCTCCCCGGACTGCTGAGCCTTTTATAGGCCGCTGCCTCTCTCGACTCCCGCCTCTCTCGACGCTCCCCGGACTGCTGAGCCTTTTATAGGCCGCTGCCTCTCTCGACTCCCACCTCTCTCGACGCTCCCCGGACTGCTGAGCCTTTTATAGGCCGCTGCCTCTCTCGACGCTCCCCGGCCTGCTGAGCCTTTTATAGGCCGCTGCCTCTCTCGACTCCCGCCTCTCTCGACGCTCCCCGGACTGCTGAGCCTTTTATAGGCCGCTGCCTCTCTCGACTCCCGCCTCTCTCGACGCTCCCCGGACGGCTGAGCCTTTTATAGGCCGCTGCCTCTCTCGACTCCCGCCTCTCTCGACGCTCCCCGGACTGCTGAGCCTTTTATAGGCCGCTGCCTCTCTCGACTCCCGCCTCATGGGATGCATGGATCCATGTCGGTCTTTCCTTTACCTTGATTGCAGTATTGATCGCCAGCAATACCTGGTATGGTCCTTCAAATCTTGGTTGTAGACTGCTTTTTCTTTTAAAGATTTTGATGTAAACGAATTCCCTGGGCTCCAGATTATGACACTTCCCTTCCGCTGGCTTGACTTGAGCTTCTTTTACCTGCAAATGAAAGCTGGAAATACATTTGGTTAGTGCAATACAATAATTCAACATATTTTCTTCCATTTTGTGGATATCCATTTGTTTAGCAGTAAACGGTGCTGTAAAAGGTAGTCGTTGGGGATGTCCCATAAATATCTCATGCGGTGACAGGCCTGTTGTTCTGTTGGTTGTAGATCGCATTACCATCAAGGCTAAGGGCAGCAGTTCTACCCATTTTAGTCCAGTGTCATTACATAATTTCGCTAGCTTATTTTTAAGCATTCCATTATATCTTTCAACAAGTCCAGCTGATTGTGGATGATAACTGCAATGAAAACGTTAGTTAACCTGTAAAGCTTAACACATTTCTTTTATAGCAGTTCCCGTGAAATGTGACCCATTATCGCTAGAAAGCTTAGCAGGGATTCCGAAGCGCGATACGATTTCTTTTAACAAAAATTTAGTAACAGTAGTGGCATCGGCTTTTTTACATGGAAAGGCTTCAATCCATCTAGAGAACACATCTACAATAACTAATATGTACTTGAATCCCATATGCATAGGTAATTCAATAAAATCTATTTGTAAATGTACAAAAGGCCCCATTCTACTTTTTCCGTCTTACCCGGATTCATTGTCTGACAGGTAACACAATTTTCACAGATTTGTTTTGCAATTGCCGAAATATCTGCCGCATACCAAGTTGCCAAAATATAATCTGCCATCCCCCCTTTGCCCGCATGTGTGAATGTATGAACACATCGGGCAATCCATGGAAGTAAGGATTTGGGTGCCACCACGCGGCCGTCATGGTGAACCCATATTCCTTCTGGATTTTTATAACATTGATCCTTCGTCCAGGTCAACACCTCCTCCGTACTGGCCTGTGTCTGAAAGGCCAGCACATCATTAATAGTGGGTGGCGGATCTGAGCAATTATTTTTCCTTAGTGGAAACAATGACACCTGCATCCCCCTTTTTGACAGAGCTGCTGACTTAGCTGCATTATCAGCTCTGGCGTTTCCAAGTGCTACCTCATTCAACTGCCCTGTATGTGCTTGGCATTTGATAATGGCAAGTTTTAAGGGGCATTGAATGGCTCGCAGAAGATTTTCTACTTGTTCTGCATTCTTGATAGTGGTTCCTGAGGAAGTCAGGTACCCGTGAATTTTCCAAATTTGTCCATAGTCATGTGTTACCCGAAAAGCATACCTGGAGTCAGTGTAGATATTAACTGTTTGTCCTTCAGCCAGAATACAGGCTCGAGTTAACGCAAACAATTCAGCTTGTTGGGCTGAAAAGGAGTCTGGAAGAGGGGCTGTTTCGAGAACATTAAACTGGATTACAACTGCATAAGCCGCTTTAGGT
Organism: Pristiophorus japonicus; assembly: GCF_044704955.1. Classification (NCBI taxonomy): domain Eukaryota; kingdom Metazoa; phylum Chordata; class Chondrichthyes; family Pristiophoridae; genus Pristiophorus; species Pristiophorus japonicus. The sequence goes on along the minus strand of NC_091985.1, from coordinate 45,917,481 downwards.
TGGCCCCTATCATTTCGTAAGGCTGATCCGTCAACATAGTACACTAGATCAGGGTTACACATTGGTACATCTGTTAAATTGATACGTGGTTTAGTCACTAATTCGGTTACCATCTCACATGAATGGGGTTTGCCGTCTTCTTCCGTGGGGAGTAGAGTGGCTGGATTTAAGGTAGTACATCTTTTAATGATTTGATAACAGTTCAACTTCATATTTAGTGGTTCTTGCAGAAGTTAGGTGTTGAGTGGCACATTTAGTAAGTAAAATCTCGACAGAGTGTGGGATATATAAAATGGTTTGATGATTTAGAGTTATTGTCTGAGCCTGTTGTACAGCATAATACGCTGCTGCCAAAGAAGGAAGACATCCTGGTAGTCCGCGTGCCACTGGATCTAGTTGGGTACTGAAATACGCTACCGGTCGCTGCCTGTCCCCATGTAACTGAGTCAAAACAGATTGTGCAAAACCCGACTTGTGATGAACAAATAAGTTGAATGGCTTAGTGTAATAACTCATAATCCATTGCTTGCAATATCCTGACATGCCGAGGAAATGTTTAATTTCTCTCTTGGATACTGGTAGTGGAGCAGAGCAGATTGCTTTTACTCGGTCTTGTGTCAATTGTCTCGTATCTCTGACCAATTTCGAGGCCAAGGCTTTTAATAACACAAGAGAATCTGTTTCACAGGCTAATTTGGAGGGTGAGACAAGCAGTAAGTCATCAACATACTGTACAAGTGTAGAACCTGCTGGTAAAATGACATCTTCCAGAGCCTTCTTTAAGCATTGTGAAAATATAGTAGGACTTTCGGTAAATCCCTGTGGGAGTCTTGTCCATGTATATTGGCGTCCTTTATACGTGAAGGCAAACAGGAATTGGGACTCTGGGTGAATGGGCATTGAGAAAAATTCCTAACATAGATCAATCACCGTATAATACGTTGAGTTTGCTAGAATACTGGTAAGTATAGTCGCAGGATTGGGCACCACCGGATAAGTTGGGAATACAGATTCATTCATGGCTAGTAGGTCTTGGACAAATCTCTATTTGTCACTATTGGGCTTCTGAACCAGAAAAATTGGTGTGTTACACGGACTTCTCATTTATGCTTATAGTGATTCACAGATCACAGAATGCAAAGTACTTGTTTTATAATTGTGTGCCCAACTTCTGTTTTAGAAGCTGAACATCAAAAACTCCAATCTTTTCTTCTGTAACTTCAATTTTATGATACAGTGTCTCATAAATTACATCTTTTTAAGCTTCAGCTTCTGACGCAGCAGTTGCGTAATTTTATGAAAAGGCTTCCAAACCCAAGATCTTCCAATACAACCAAAATGTTTATTAAGGAGAATCACCTGAAATATCTCAAAATCCCAATTCAAATATTGTACTGCCAATCTTTTATTTAAAACTCTTCTTACTGAGCTAGAAGCTTTCGTGTCAAGGTTTTACACAAAGGAAAATGGGGGTGTCCTTCCCCAGCCTTGAGAGACTCACACAGGCTTTTTTTTTTCAAGGCATTACAACTTCCCTTCTCTGTTCTTTATCTCATTCCGAGACTAAATTTATTGTCTTTCAACCCAATATAATCAATGATTGCATGTTTTCTTTTGACAAATGAGCGTGTCAAAATTGTTTTTTTTTAAACCAATAGGACCACGCATTTTTAAATATTTTGCTTATCTTGTGCATTTCCTAGCTCCGTAACTTATCATCTGAATAAATCCACACCTGTGTTTCTAACTTAAAATGTAATTCAATTCTCAGTTCACACTTTCTTAAAACTTCCCACATACAGGACAACACTACAAAGGGTTAAAAAAAAAACTTCACTCTGTCCGAAAAAGTGGGAGGAGCTAAAACAGCAGACAGCTCCACCACTTTCTCAAACAGGCTTTCAGACACGTGAAAAATTCCTTAATTCCTACCTCAAATATTCCGCAGTCAAAAATCACAAAAGCACTCTCATTCAAAGACAGACGTTCACAAAAGTCTCTCTTCATTCAACAAAGCTTATTGTTTGGCCAGCTCTATTTTTGGATCCATACGTCACTTAAGATAGTCACTATCAGGGTCTTTTTTTTCCCTTTTCTTACATATTGATTTACTTCCTCTGTTAATTTTACGTGGGCTCAAAGAATCGGACCCAGGCCTTTTCTATTACTTTCTTTTTACCTCTTCTACCTGGGTCTCTGTCTATAAGACACTCCTCTAGACAAGTTATTCTTTCTAAATTAAATGAATCATCGAATGGAAATGGCCTGTTTTCACCCTTAGTCCATTTTACCCATTTTTTTTTAGGTGGTGTGCCCATTGGTGGTGTTTTACTTGCTCCGGCACCCATTCTGGATGATTAAAATTTTTCACAGTTTCTGATCTCATAATCCTTTCGGTCAACCGATTTCTCTACGCCCACTTCTCCTGGCCGTCACGTGGCCTGAAAAGGCTCTTAATTCGGGCTCAGTCTGGGTGTGTAAGATATGTTGACATGAACCAACCGTAGTTGATCAATCAGTTACTGTTTCTTTTCTCAATCAATCTTTGTTTTTTTTTTCGAATCACAATTTTCCCCCGTGAATCTTCCCGTTTCTCTAATTGCAATGTCGCTCAAAAGTATTGAACACAACAGTATAACGAAGACAACTAGGACAAACAATATTCACGCAGGTATACAAATCATAGCCTTAAACTCTATCTAAACAAATAGTCAATTCTCAGTGTGCGTTGTACGCCACTACAGACCGAGTCCTTAACTTATCTTAATAAAATTTATGGTCCTATCGCACAAGGACCCGGATCCTATCGCACAAGGACCCTGTCCCTTCTAAGGCAGTTCTATCGCACAAGGAACTTTCCTTTAGGGACTTGTATTATCCTATTGAACAAGGATAATTCCCTTTATGGTCCTATCGCACAAGGACCCTGATCCTATCACACAAGGATCATCGATCGATAGCGCTCTTTTTTTTTTTACCTTTTCCTAATGAAAATCTCCCCGGGCTGATTCCAGATTGGATATTTTCAGGATCAGATCCCTTCTGCCTACAAGCTGAGAAGGAAATGATTACAAAAATAACTTTAGCTCTTAAATGTCGAGTCTCGTAGATCGCAGTACCTCCACTGTGGACAACAGATTACATATGCGATTCAACAGTAAAGAGACCTCTTGTGAGCAAAAGGCTCAAATTATTTTGGCCAGTGAAGCCCTTCACTGAAGAGGCACTATGCTGGCATCTGTTTGCTCACAGGGTAGAGTAAACGATCTCGGTGGAACCTCCAAGAATTAATCTCGACTCTCAATATACGACTCTAACACAATCAGCTCCGGTAGATGTTCCTTTAATTTTTACTTGCAGCAAGGAAGAGTCTCACTCAGTCAAAGGCAAAGCGACGACTCCCAATATGGTACAGTTCCACAAAGTATTTATACGGTAAAAAACAAGTTATGGTTCCATCCTGTGTATTGGTTCTGCCTTTGCAGTCAGCGAAAATAGATAAAGAGTTAATGATTACCACATCCTTGTCTTTACATTTTTCTCAAATGTCTCTTTTGTAAGTGATTTTGGTGGGCCAGACAGCAATGACTCGATTAAGGTGTGATAATGTGCTATTACTGGCTTTTAATTGTTTTAGGATTGTCCAGTTTCCTGGCCGGTTATTTGGGCCCATGATTTCCATAGTGGTTGATTGGGTACTTGGCTTCTTGCATATTATGGATGAGTTCTGTACAAGAGATAATGGCTGGTAATTTGAGTATCTCTTAGGGGGTGAATTGATAATACAGGGGAGCACAATGGGTGGTACTTATCTCAGCAAGACAGACTTAATGTTGTCTGGTGGCTATTAATCAGCTATCAGCAGTTTCAGTCAGGGTTAGCATGTTTATACAAACAGACCATCTGTTGCAGAAGTTTCTAGCAGGGCCTGGACTCCATTTTGTTGTATGGCAAAACGTGTACAAAAAAACAGTGTAATGCAACTTAAAAAATACATTTCCACACCAGGAACCTCCGAACAATCAAAACCCGTAAAATTGTCATCATCCCCAAATGTCATGTCTTGAGTCGGGGCAACTGGTGTGCTCTGCAGCTCAGTCATCTGAGTTGCCTCAGCAGCCTCGTCATCACCGCCATGGCCAGATGTCGATACATCATGAGACGGCTGGTGCGATTGTGGCCGTTCTTCTGCAAGCACAAAAAAATATGTAGTTAGCAGCAGGGGAGGGGGCAGGGTGACAGGAGGAAGGTAGCATTGCACATGTACATTTGAAGGCCCCCCGCCACTTCATTACACGTCTCAATGCAGTCTCTTCAGTCACACAATCTATTTCTGTACCCTCACTACCCGAAGGGGCTGAGCATTCCCCCCGCAACTATCCGAGCTGGTACTCCTTTAAGTCCCGGGGACGATGCTCAGGCAGACCCCTGCCTGTCCGCAGCTGCTCCCTCCTTTTGTGAGAGTGCTTCAACTGCAAAGAGAAAAATAGTAGGGGTTCAGAAAGGGTTCCTCTTCCAGTTGTGCCACATATGCTTAACATCCTGTAGTGGAGTATTTAAAATTAACATTCAACACCAGGTCTGGATGCGAAGATTCAAGTAATCTTTAATTTCTTGCAAGGGAGAGTCAAATCTGCAGTCAACCTGTTGCTGAGCTGTCCTTACTTGCTCTCCCTGAACAAAGAAAACATAGGGTTCCTCGGCCTATAATGGCCAGACATTCAATACATGAGACATACATTGATTTCAATGGTCAAACCCCTTGTCACTCAAAGTATCTCCAGTACTTTTCCATAAACCTCACTGTGTCCCAAAAGTTCATTAGCACATTGGAATGTTATTTTATCTCTCGTGCCTTGACCAGATGGAGTTTCTCCATTGTGTCACTTTTGACCTCTTGCCCTGTTTAACTGCCCCTCTGGGCTTCCTGTGGTTCCACAATTTGGCCTCCTGTAATTGTCCTCAGGTTACACAGCTTGTAACAATTAATCATTTTGACATGTTATTTCCCTTTCAACACCCTTATAAAGTTGACCACTACAAAAGCCTATGTCAACTCGTTTTAATTCCGAGATCCATTCTTAACCCTTTGTTTATAACAGAGCTCGATAGCCCCTTTGGTACTTGGCTACCCAGCCAAGATTACCAACCTAATTCTACTTCATCCTGTGTTCTCTGCTCCGCTCTGTGGTGATCAGCCACACGGTTTGGGGGACTCGGGACGTGATCAACGTCTCAAAGTATTTCAGGTTACTCGGCTAACAACTTTCGCTGTTCCATAATTAAAGCTTTTGCTTTCCTCCTCCGTTACCTCTTTCTGCATGCCATGCAAAACCCAATTCCCATCTGACATCTATCCCTAACTGTATGTGAGAGAATATACAAATCCACAGATGGATATTCACATTCACTCCCCAATTCCATACATGTTCCCACCCTTGAGTGTCCTTCAGGGTTTCTTCGATGTCCTTTGAATACTGTATGGAATCTTCCAAAATTTCATGATAATGATGTATGCTTTCTCAGTGTCCTTTTTCAACTGGCCGAAGGGACCCCGGGACGACCTGCCAAAGGGACCTGACGACGTGGAACCGGCTGAAGGGACTCCGAGGCCGGCGCTCAATCTGCCGAAGGGACTCCGAGGCCAGTGCTGAACCGGCTGAAGGAACTCCGAGGCCGGCGCTCAATCTGCCGAAGGGACTCCGAGGCCGGCGCTCAATCTGCCGAAGGGACTCCGAGGCCAGTGCTGAACCGGCTGAAGGGACTCCGAGGCTAGCGCTCAATCTGCCGAAGGTACTCCGAGGCCGGCGCTCAATCTGCCGAAGGTACTCCGAGGCCGGCGCTCAATCTGCCGAAGGGACTCCGAGGCCGGCGCTCAATCTGCCGAAGGGACTCCGAGGCCGGCGCTCAATCTGCCGAAGGGACTCCGAGGCCAGTGCTGAACCGGCTGAAGGGACTCCGAGGCCGGCGCTCAATCTGCCGAAGGGACTCCGAGGCCAGTGCTGAACCGGCTGAAGGGACTCCGAGGCCAGTGCTGAACCGGCTGAAGGGACCAAGGCGTGGCATCGTCTTATATCCCCAACAAACTTTCAATTAATTTTTAAACTTTTAACCAACTTTTGAACTTATTAAAATTTTAGACTCTCAATCGAAATACTTTTAAATATCTATTATTAATCAACATCTTTGACTTTTAAGATCTTTTAGAAACTTTTTAAATTGGGGAAACTTTTATAATTTACATCTTAAACTTTTAACAATTCTTAGAAACTTTTAAAAACTTTTTAACAACCTTTAGAAACTCTTGAAATAAACTGGGAATCTTTATCAACTTTTAACTTTTAAAATAACTTTGGAAGTCACCTTCCTAATGCCTGCCCCCCAATCTAGCCTCGGGCCATCTACCATCAATGGCGCTACCCGCGCCGAGCTTGTGGCCAACATTTCGCCGTAGGCAATTTGTCTATATAGAGCTTATAGATCTGTGCCTGGTCTCCAGTTGTCTTGGATCCCCTTGCCACTGGACCAAGACCTTGTTCAGCTAAGCCCGTGTGCAGCGGCCACCCCACGTTAAAAGAACTCAAGCATAGGCATCTTCCACTTCGTCAGTATGAAGTTTGGCATCTGGAACGTCAGGACCCTCATGGACAATCCCAACAGCAACAGGCCGGAACGCCGCACCGCCATAGTTGCCCGGGAACTCAGACGTATTGACATTGACATCACTGCCCTAAGCGAAACCCGGCAGGCAGGGGAAGGCCAGTTGAAGGAACATGGTGGAGGTTACACCTTCTGGAAAGGGAAACCAGAGGCAGAACGCCGCCATCATGGAGTCGACTTTGCCGTCAAGAATTAGCTGGTCGACTGCCTCAAAGACTCCCCCTGTGGGGTTAACGAATGCCTCATGACACTCCGTATCACCATATCTCGGAACCAATGTGCCAAAGTCATCAGTGCGTACGCCCCTACACTCAATGTAACGGATGAGGCTAAAGAGGGATTTTATTCCAACCTCGAGACATCCTTGTCCTGCCTCCCCACGGGCGACAAATTCATCCTCCTGGGTGATTTTAATGCCAGGGTTGGCAAAGACACAGCCCTCTGGGGAGGCGTGGTTGGCAGAGAGGGGGTAAGGAAAGCCAACTCCAGCGGTACCCTACTCCTGACAAAATGTCTAGAACATGAACTCCTCATCACCAACACCCTGTTCCGCCAGAAGGACAAATACAAGGCATCGTGGCAACACCCTCGCTCCAAACACTGACACCTGCTTGACTATGTCATCGTCCGAGCCAGGGATTGCAAGGATATGCGCATCACCCGCGCCATGACAGGAGCTGACGACTGCTGGACGGACCACCGCCTAATCTGATCTATCATCAACATTAACATTGCCCCAAAGCAGAGGGGACAGCAGAAGCAGTTCCGCAAAAAAGTTAATGCCGGGGCACTTAGAGACCCAGATAAGAGAGCCCTATACAGCCAGCGCCTCACAGCCAATCTGGCGTGCCTTGATGACCCTGAGATGCTGAATCCCCATAGCGCTTGGTCTGCCCTCCAGGCCTCTGTAACCAGTGCCTGTGAAGAGACACTTGGTCACTCAACCAGAAAACATCAGGACTGGTTTGATGAAAATGATCAGGAGATCGAAGAACTAATAGATTGCAAGCGCAAAGCATTTCTGAGCCTCAAGCAACAGCCCAACTCGGGAGCTGCAAAACAACATTACAGATGGCTCAAGGCTCAGGTCCAACAAAAAACTCAGGACCTAAAGAACAGGTGGTGGATGGAGAAAGCACAGGAGATACAACAACTGGTCGACAGCCACAATATGCGAGGATTCTTCGCTGCAGTCACGGCCACCAATGGTCCAAACTCCCAAGGTCCCACCCCACTCCTGGCCAAGAACGGGGAAACACTCATCAAGGACACTGAGACTGTCAGGGCCCGATGGAAATAGCACTTTGAAGATCTCATCAATCGAGACTCTGCCTTTGACTCGAGTGTTTTCAACCCCATCCCGCAGCATGCCACCCGCCACCAACTCAGTGAAACTCCAACGTTGCACGAGGTTGGCAAAGCCAAAAAACAGATTAAGAATAACAAGGCTACGGGTGTGGATGGAATCCCTGCTTAGGCATTAAAATATGGCGGAGAGGCGCTGTTGGCGCGGATACATGATCTCATCTCTCTCATCTGAAGGGAGGAGAGCATGCTGGGAGCATGCATGAGAGATGCAGTGATTGTGACCATTTTTAAAAAGGGGGACAAGTCCGGCTGCGGCAACTACAGGGGAATCTCCCTGCTTTCAGCCATTGGGAATGTTGTCGCTCAAGTTCTCGTCAATCGTCTTCTCCCTGTGGCCGAGGAGCTCCTCCCAGAATCACAATGCGGATTTCGTCCCCTACGGAGCACAACAGACATGATCTTTGCAGCGCGCCAGTTGCAGAAAAAATGCAGGGAGCAGTGCCAGCCCTTATACATGGCCTTTTTCGATTTTACAAAGGCCTTTGACACTGTCAACCGTGATGGTCTATGGAGCGTCCTCCTCCGTTTCGGATGCCCCCAAATGTTTGTCAACATCCTTCGCCTACTTCACGATGACATGCAGGCCGTGATCCATTACAGACCAATCCACGTCCGGACCGGGGTCAAACAGGGCTGCGTTATCGCTCCAACCCTCTTCTCAATCTTCCTCGCCGCCATGCTCTACATCACAATCAACAAGCTCCCCGCTGGAGTGGAATTAAACTACAGAACCAATGGGAAGCTGTTTAACCTATGCCACCTCCAGGCCAGGTCCAAGATCACCCCAACGTCTGTCGTTGAGCTGCTGTGTGCGGACGACGCCTGCGTCTGTGCGCGGACGACGCCTGCGTCTGTGCACATTCAGAGGCTGAACTCCAGGATAGAGTCAATGTATTCACTGAGGCATATGAAAGCATGGGCCTTACGCTTAACATCCGTAAGGCAAAGGTCCTCCACCAGCCTGTTACTGCCGCACATCATTGCCCCCCAGTCATAAAGATCCACGACATGGCCCTGGACAACGTGGACCATTTCCCATATCTCGGGAGCCTCTTATCAACAAAGGCAGACATTGATGCGGAGATTCAGCATCACCTCCAGTACGCCAGCACAGCCTTCGGCATTCTGAGGAAAAGAGTGTTTGAAGACCAGGCCCTCAAATCTCCCACCAAACTCATGGTCTACAGGCCCTCCTGTATGGATCTGAGGCATGGGCGATGTACAGAAGGCACCTCAAGTCGCTGGAGATATATCACCAATGATGTCTCCGCAAGATCCTGCAAATCCCCTGGGAGGACAGGCGCACCAACATCAGTGTCCTCGACCAGGCTAACATCCCCAGTATTGAAGCACTGACCACACTCGATCGGCTTCGCTGGGCAGGCCACATAGTACCCATGCCAGATACGAGACTTCCTAAGCGAATGCTTTATGCGGAGCTCCTTCATGGTAAACGAGCCAAAGGAGGACAGCGGAAACATTTTAAGGACGCCCTCAAAGCCTCGCTGGTAAAGTGCGACATCACCACTGACACCTGGGAGACCCTGGCTGCAGACCGCCCGAGGTGGAGAAAGTCCATCCGGGAGGGCGTTGAGCTCTTCGAGTCTCAATGCAAAGAGCATGAAGAGGCCAAGCGCAGGCAGCGGAAGGAGCGCGCGGCAAACCAGCCCCACCAACCCCTTCTCTCAATGAATGTCTGTCCCACCTGTAACAGGGTTTGTGGCTCTCGTATCAGACTGTTCAGGCATCAAAGAACTCACTTTGGGAGTGGAAGCAAGTCCTCCTCGATTCCGAGGGACTGCCTATGATGATGATGATGATGATGCCTTTTTCAATTGCGTCAAATGTTCTTTGAGATGGGGAATGTCTTGCCAACTTGGTTTGTCATATTGTTCCATTTCATTATCCCATCTCGGGTTATTTAAAGTGATATTCTCAATGCGTTCCTCTCTTTGTGGAAATAGGTATTGATGGCCTAGTTTGACCACAGCTTTAGGCGTAAAACAGAAATTAGGTTGTGGGCTCGCATATATGATATTACCATGCCATATATGCGAGCCCACTCATTTTCTTTGGTAGATATGCAGTACGTCCCATCATCCCGGGCTGCCACCTCAATCCCTCTCTGACTAAGGGGGCTGATTTCCAATGTGCGATTAACTGTCTGAGTGAACCCGCACGATACAGTGCCCTCCTTCCATGGGGTGTGTGCACATTATCACATCCAAATATTGCGTGCAACCATCGGTATGCACCCCTTGAAATGTGCCACTGAGTTTTACCGCATAAGGGGGCATTTCGTGGAACTGAACCCGGGATTGGCCTTGTATCTTGCCTATGTTTTGTACTGCCCACAGAGGTTCGGCATCTGTACCCTCTATCTGTGGGATAGCTAGAACCATACCTATTTCAATTCTCTGGTAATACAATTACTTTGGGACAAGAACACTTGTGTTGTCCTACAAACATCACAGAGGCTAATAGCGTCCTTAGTCCATTTGGACAACTGCTCATTACTTACCCAATCGGGTATTTTCCTGTTTCATCTGGTTTACATTGTATCGGATGTTCCCTAGTAACCATGTGCCATACATTGCACATACAAGTTCTTTATTTGTTTCTTGGGTTAGATCATTTAGTCGCACACTTACCTTATTGATAGTTTGGGCATGAGGCTCTCGGATTTCCTCGACTTGCAGCATTTGTCTGGCGACCTCGTCCCCGGTTTCTGACAATTGCGAAGTCCGATCGTTTCCCTTTAGTAAAAGGGTTCTCAAACATTGGGCTAAGTCTTGAACTTCTTGGTCTATACTGGCTATGTCAAATGTGTTAACAGCTGCCACCCTCGTCACATTCCGATAGTGTGTGTCGGTTGTTGTTAGACAATAGATAACATAAAAACCACACATCGTCTTGTGGTTCATTGTCGGACTATCTCGATTATATGTACCATAAGTATCACATCAGCATCTAGCCGTTGTGATCCTCTGTTCTCCATTTTGCTTAATGCCCATTGTATTTGGTCCTCAATTGGCCCACTTAACTATCCTAATTCATTATATCTTCCCTTTGGCAGTTACATTTTTAACTCCTTTCTCACAGTGATATTTACTTGCCTATACAAATAATTACTTAATAAAACCCGCGCCCCAAGTCTCACAGTTTGGACTGGGGGAATACAAAAGGTTCCTGTCGCAATGGGACAAGTCAGGTTGGTACCGTACTGGTATTCCCGACGTATGGTGCTGACACAATATTCACCCTTCCCTCTTTATACAGATCGTACAGGAAAATGCTGTCCCGCAATTACCTTCATGGTGCAATTCTATGTTATCCCATCCATCCGGTTTAATTGTATCCTACTAAATTTTCTCAGGGATGCTTGATTAATACCCTACTATCTCTAACAGGGTGATGTCATTCTGTTCCTGTAACTGACACTCGTGCCATCAGGTACACCTGTACCAACCTTCTGACTTGGCACAGAGTCTTAGTAAGTTGATAAGTGGACATTGTCCTAGGTCTCAATCAGTTACTCAGAAAGAGAGCTTTCCCTCTGCAATATGCTGCAGGTTTCCCTGGGCTTGTACCACGAACCAAGATCCATACATTACTTCGAGCTGTTTCGTTGAAGACAATTTTTTCCCCTTCTATAATCTGGTTTATCCCCTTTTTAGCATGAAACCAGTTGCAACATATTAGAAATATAGAAACATAGAAAATAGGTGCAGGAGTAGGCCATTCGGCCCTTCGAGCTTGCACCGCCATTTAATAAGATCTTGGCTCATCATTCAACCTCAGTGCCCCTTTCCTGCTTTCTCTCCATTCCCCTTGATCCCTTTGGCCTTACGGGCCATATCTAACTCCCTTTTGAATATATCTAATGAACTGGCCTCAACAACTTCCTGCAGTAGAGAATTCCACAGGTTAACCACTCTCTGAGTGAAGAAGTTTGTCCTCATCTCGGTCCTGAATGGCTCACCCCTTATTCTTAGACTGTGACTCCTGGTTCTGGAACTCCCCAGCAATGGGAACGTTCTTCCTGCCTCTAACCTGTCCAATCCCGTCAGAATTTTATTTGTTTCTATAAGATCCCCTCTCATTCTTCTAAACTCCAGTGGATACAAGCCCAGTTGATCCAATCTCTTCTCATATGTCAGTCCTGCCATCGCGGGAATCAATCTGGTGAACCTTCGTTGTACTCCCCCCCAAAAAAAGGAGGGAGAGAGAAAACGGATAATTATAGACCGGTTAGCCTGACATCAGTAGTGGGGAAAATGTTGGAATCAATTATTAAAGATGAAATAGCAGCACATTTGGAAAGCAGTGACATGATCGGTCCAAGTTAGCATGGATTTATGAAAGGGGAAATCATGCTTGACAAATCTTCTGAAATTTTTTGAGGATGTAACTTGTAGAGTGGACTAGGGCGAACCAGTGGATGTGGTGTATTTGGACTTTCAAAAGGCTTTTGACAAGGTCCCACACAAGAGATTGGTGTGCAAAATCAAAGCACATGGTATTGGGGGTAATGTACTGATGTGGATAGCGAACTGGTTGGCAGACAGGAAGCAGAGAGTCGGGATAAACGGGTCCTTTTCAGAATGGCAGGCAGTAACTAGTGGAGTACCGCAGGGCTCAGTGCTGGGACCCCAGCTCTTTACAATATATGTTAATGATTTAGATGAAGGAATTGAGTGTAATATCTCCAAGTTTACAGACAACACTAAGTTGGGTGGCGGTGTGCTCAATGAGGAGGACGCTAAAAGGCTGCAGGGTGACTTGGACAGGTTAGATGAGTGGGAAAATGCATGGCAGATGCAGTATAATGTAGCTAAATGTGAGGTTATCCACTTTGGGGGCAAAAACACGAAGGCAGAATATTATCTGAATGGCGGCGGATTAGGAAAGGGGGAGGTGCAACGAGACAGAGTAGATAGAGAAAAACTGCTCCCGTTGGCAGAGGGTTGAAAACCAGAGGACACAGATTTAAGGTGATTGGCAAAAGAACCAAAGGCGACATGAGGAAAAACTTTTATACACTGTGAGTGGTTAGGATCTGGAATGCACTGCCTGAAAGGGTGGTGGAGGTAGACTCAATTACTGCTTTCAAAAAGGAGTTGGATAAGTACCTGATAGAAAAACATTTGCAGGGCTACAGCGAAAGGGCGGTGGAGTGGGACTAGCTGAGGTGCTCTTGCAGAGAGCCAGCACAATCTCGATGTGCCGAATGGCCTTCTTCCGTGCAGTAACCATTCTATGGTTCTATGATTCTACTGGAATAAGTGGAGCACAAAACTATTGTCCTGTTTAGCACTCCAGTTGCCTTCCCCAAAGGAAAAAAGTCCAAAGTGTGAAGATGTGACCAAATCAGGCAAGGAAAAGCTATACATTCTCACCTTGCAGTTCAGTATGCATGCTTTGAAGTATTTTCTCACACTATCTTACAGCCCTTGGAATGCTGACCATGTATGCCCATTCTGACGCAGTTGCAACTTTACCTGAAACTTTTGGCACACTAAATTCTTAAAAGGGCTACATCCAACAACAAAAAATCCTTGTAACTAAATCTAGCTGTAGGATGAATGTATGTATATTTACATTCACAATGGGCTGCAAGATAGACAACTTATGTACTTCTGACAATTACAAAATCTTTAATGTTTCTCTGCTTCTAAAAGAAGGCTGCAGATCGAGAGCCAGCGGCAGTTGGTGAGAGGGGAGCGACCTGTCAAAAGCCCAGCGGGAGATCGAGAGCCAGCGGCAGTTGGTGAGAGGGGAGCGACCTGTCAAAAGCATACTGGTGCAGCTACAGCGGGAGAGAAAGCAAAATAGAAGTAGAAAGTAATCAAAAAGTGACGTCACAGCCAATGGGGTAAGTGATTGGCTGGTGATTGGTGAGTAGTTTTTCTTTTATTTTTTATATCAGTAAGTGAACTATAACATTGTTATTACCAATTTAAGGGTATCTAAGGTTAAGACATGGCAGGAGAGCTCGGTCATGTGATATGCTCCTCCTGTACCATGTGGGAACTCGGGGACACTTCCGGTGTCCCTGACGACTACGTGTGTGGGAAGTGTATCCGCCTCGAGCTCTTGACGGTCCGCGTTGCGGAATTGGAGCTGAAGGTGGATTCACTCTGGAGCATCCACGATGCTGAGAATGACGTGAGTATCACGTGTAGTGAGTTGGTCTTACCGCAGGAGAAGGGTCCACAGCCAGATAGGGAATGGAAGACCAACAGGAAGAGCAGTGCAAGAAAGATAGTGCAGGAGTCCCCTGTGGTCATCCCCCTGCAAAACAGATACACTGCTTTGAGTACTGTTGGGGAGGATGACTCATCAGGGGAGGGCAGCAGCAGCCAAGTTCATGGCACCGTAGGTGGCTCTGCTGCAAACGAGGGCAGGAAAAAGAGTGGGAGCGCGATAGTGATAGGGGATTCGATGGTGAGGGGAATAGATAGGCGTTTCTGCGGACGCAACCGAGACTCCAGGATGGTATGTTGCCTCCCTGGTGCAAGGGTCAAGGATGTCTCGGAGCGGGTGCAGGACATTCTGAAATGGGAGGGAGAACAGCCAGTTGTCGTGGTGCACATTGGTACCAACGACATAGGTAAAAAAAAGGGATGAGGTCCTACGAAAAGAATTTAAGGAGCTAGGAGCTAAATTAAAAAGTAGGACCTCAAAAGTAGTAATCTCGGGATTGCTACCAGTGCCACGTGCTAGTCAGAGTAGGAATCGCAGGATAGCGCAGATGAATACATGGCTTGAGCAGTGGTGCAGCAGGGAGGGATTCAAATTCTTGGGGCATTGGAACCGGTTCTGGGGGAGGTGGGACCAGTACAAACCGGACGGTCTGCACCTGGGCAGGTCCGGAACCAATGTCCTAGGGGGAGTGTTTGCTAGTGCTGTTGGGGAGGAGTTAAACTAATATTGCAGGGGGATGGGAACCTATACAGGGAGACAGAGGGAGACAAAAAGGAGGCAAAAGCAAAAGACAGAAAGGAGATGAGGAAAAGTGGAGGGCAGAGAAAACCAAGGCAAAGAACAAAAAGGGCCACTGTACAGCAAAATTCTAAAAGGACAAAGGGTGTTAAAAAAACAAGCCTGAAGGCTTTGTGTCTTAATGCAAGGAGTATCCGCAATAAGGTGGATGAATTAATTGTGCAAATAGATGTTAACAAATATGATGTGATTGGGATTACGGAGACGTGGCTCCAGGATGATCAGGGCTGGGAACTCAACATCCAGGGGTATTCAACATTCAGGAAGGATAGAATAAAAGGAAAAGGAGGTGGGGTAGCATTGCTGGTTAAAGAGGAGATTAATGCAATAGTTAGGAAAGACATTAGCTTGGATGATGTGGAATCTATATGGGTAGAGCTGCAGAACACTAAAGGGCAAAAATCGTTAGTGGGAGTTGTGTACAGACCTCCAAACAGTAGTAGTGATGTTGGGGAGGGCATCAAACAGGAAATTAGGAGTGCATGCAATAAAGGTGCAGCAGTTATAATGGGTGACTTTAATATGCACATAGATTGGGCTAGCCAAACTGGAAGCAATACGGTGGAGGAGGATTTCCTGGAATGCATAAGGGATGGTTTTCTAGACCAATATGTCGAGGAACCAACTAGGGGGGAGGCCATCTTAGACTGGGTGTTGTGTAATGAGAGAGGATTAATTAGCAATCTCATTGTGCGAGGCCCCTTGGGGAAGAGTGACCATAATATGGTGGAATTCTGCATTAGGATGGAGAATGAAACAGTTAATTCAGAGACCATGGTCCAGAACTTAAAGAAGGGTAACTTTGAAGGTATGAGGCATGAATTGGCTAAGATAGATTGGCTAATGATACTTAAGGGGTTGACTGTGGATGGGCAATGGCAGACATTTAGAGACCGCATGGATGAATTACAACAATTGTACATTCCTGTCTGGCGTAAAAATAAAAAAGGGAAGGTGGCTCAACCGTGGCTATCTAGGGAAATCAGGGATAGTATTAAAGCCAAGGAAGTGGCATACAAATTGGCCAGAAATAGCAGCGAACCTGGGGACTGGGAGAAATTTAGAACTCAGCAGAGGAGGACAAAGGGTTTGATTAGGGTAGGGAAAATGGAGTACGAGAAGAAGCTTGCAGGGAACATTAAGGCGGATTGCAAAAGTTTCTATAGGTATGTAAAGAGAAAGAGGTTATTAAAGACAAACGTAGGTCCCCTGCAGTCAGAATCAGGGGAAGTCATAACGGGGAACAAAGAAATGGCAGACCAATTGAACAAGTACTTTGGTTCAGTATTCACTAAGGAGGACACAAACAACCTTCCGGATATAAAAGTGGTCAGAGGGTCTATTAAGGAGGAGGAACTGAGGGAAATCTTTATTAGTCGGGAAATTGTGTTGGGGAAATTGATGGGATTGAAGGCCGATAAATCCCCAGGGCCTGATGGACTGCATCCCAGAGTACTTAAGGAGGTGGCCTTGGAAATAGCGGATGCATTGACAGTCATTTTCCAACATTCCATTGACTCTGGATCAGTTCCTATCGAGTGGAGGGTAGCCAATGTAACCCCACTTTTTAAAAAAGGAGGGAGAGAGAAAGCAGGGAATTATAGACCGGTCAGCCTGACCTCAGTAGTGGGTAAAATGATGGAATCAATTATTAAGGATGTCATAGCAGCGCATTTGGAAAATGGTGACATGATAGGTCCAAGTCAGCATGGATTTGTAAAAGGGAGATCATGCTTGACAAATCTTCTG
Organism: Pristiophorus japonicus; assembly: GCF_044704955.1. NCBI lineage: Eukaryota > Metazoa > Chordata > Chondrichthyes > Pristiophoridae > Pristiophorus > Pristiophorus japonicus. Next base: position 45,900,699 of record NC_091985.1, on the reverse strand, counting down.
GAATTTTTTGAGGATGTTTCCAATAAAGTGGACAAAGGAGTACCAGTTGATGTGGTATATTTGGACTTTCAGAAGGCTTTCGACAAGGTCCCACACAGGAGATTAATGTGCAAAGTTAAAGCACATGGGATTGGGGGTAGTGTGCTGACGTGGATTGAGAACTGGTTGTCAGACAGGAAGCAAAGAGTAGGAGTAAATGGGTACTTTTCGGAATGGCAGGCAGTGACTAGTGGGGTACCGCAGGGTTCTGTGCTGGGGCCCCAGCTGTTTACATTATACATTAATGATTTAGACGAAGGGATTAAATGTAGTATCTCCAAATTTGCGGATGACACTAAGTTGGGTGGCAGTGTGAGCTGCGAGGAGGATGCTATGAGGCTACAGAGTGACTTGGATAGGTTAGGTGAGTGGGCAAATGCGTGGCAGATGAAGTATAATGTGGATAAATGTGAGGTTATCCACTTTGGTGGTAAAAACAGAGAGACAGACTATTATCTGAATGGTGACAGATTAGGAAAAGGGAAGGTGCAACGAGACCTGGGTGTCATGGTACATCAGTCATTGAAGGTTGGCATGCAGGTACAGCAGGCGGTTAAGAAAGCAAATGGCATGTTGGCCTTCATAGCGAGGGGATTTGAGTACAGGGGCAGGGAGGTGTTGCTACAGTTGTACAGGGCCTTGGTGAGGCCACACCTGGAGTATTGTGTACAGTTTTGGTCTCCTAACTTGAGGAAGGACATACTTGCTGTTGAGGGAGTGCAGCGAAGATTCACCAGACTGATTCCCGGGATGGTGGGACTGACCTATCAAGAAAGACTGAATCAACTGGGCTTGTATTCACTGGAGTTCAGAAGAGTGAGAGGGGACCTCATAGAAACGTTTAAAATTCTGACGGGTTTGGACAGGTTGGATGCAGGAAGAATGTTCCCAATGTTGGGGAAGTCCAGAACCAGGGGTCACAGTCTAAGGATAAGGGGTAAGCCATTTAGGACCGAGATAAGGAGAAACTTCTTCACCCAGAGAGTGGTGAACCTGTGGAATTCTCTACCACGGGAAGTAGTTGAGGCCAATTCACTAAATATATTCAAAAGGGAGTTAGATGAAGTCCTTACTACTCGGGGGATCAAGGGGTATGGCGTGAAAGCAGGAAGTGGGTACTGAAGTTTCATGTTCAGCCATGAACTCGTTGAATGGCGGTGCAGGCTAGAAGGGCTGAATGGCCTGCTCCTGCACCTATTTTCTATGTTTCTATGTTTCTATGTTTCTATAACAGAGGGAAGCAAATACAGCATCATGGGCTCAATTTTCTCCAATGTTGTTTTTTGGTGTTATGCAAGAGTTACGCCCGTTTTTTTGAGCCCCGACTACTCCAAAGAAATAACGAGCAAGTTTCCCCGTTCTAGTTTTTGAATTTGGCGCCACGCAGCCTGTCCATTAGCTTTGGGGGGTGGAGCCTATGCCTGCGCCAAAAAAACGACGCCCCTCCTTCTGCGCATGCACGGGAAAAAAAGGACATTTTTGATGTGATTGCTATGGGCGCGCATGCCCAGTACAGCTCCCGGTCTGCATTTGGCTATTGTTAAAGAGCCAGTTGTGTGTGAGAACTTTAATTCTCATTGGAACAATTGGAGCTGCAATACAAGATGCAACGCAGCTCACGGGCCAAGAATCTCTTACAGGATGAAGTGGAGGCACTAGTTATTGTAATTGCAGCCAAATGGCATGAGCTGAACACCAGCAGAGGTCACATAAAAGTTCCACCAAGAAATGAAGAAATGCTGGAACCAGAAGATTACTGTGCAATGGTGACCACCCCAAAGTCTGGAGGCCAGTGCAAAAAGAAGTGGTAGGACCTTGGTCAAGTAGTTAGTGTAAGTAATATTATCATTTATTCAATGGAATTGCAGTTGTAAGTGTGACCAGCTGTATATGTCCTACCCAGCAGAAAGTCACCCTCTCTAAAAAGTTATATTTTCATCTTTGCAGAGGAAGGTGGCACACAACAAAAGGGAAAGAACTCTAACAGGAGGAGGGCTGGCGAATCTGCATCCACTGACACCCTTGGAAGACAGGGTCGCTGCTTTGATGGGTCCTGCCTGGAGAAAAGCAGCCACCACTGCACAAGTTGGGCCCACACTCGAAGGAGAGGGTAAATCCTGCAAATTCCACAGTCTGGTTTTCCTAAATGTTAAGTACTGCGTGGGCTAGCCATGCTTCGGTTCATGGGTATGCCTCTGTCAGCTACGCTTCGGTTGATGCAATGTGCTATCATTCATCATGGTCCTTCAAATGAACCTGCGGCCTGCGCTGTGTGAGCCTACTCATGCCACCCACCCTGCCCCCTCCTCTGCTGCTAACCATTTGTCTGTTCTGTTATATTTTGTAGAACTTGAGGCCAACCCTGACAAGGCTGAAGCCGATGCAGAAGAAGATTCAGAGGCGGATGAGTCTGAAGAGGAGAAAATCTTCCAATCTCACCTACCAGACCAAGAGCATGGGGGTGAGGTTGAGGGAGAGGTAATGGGTGAAGCCCCCACTGTTGTACGCACTCTGGAGGAGGTGCAGGTGCCACCCATTGAGCTGTCAGGCCCTTTCCTGAGTGGTACGAGTGTTGGTGGGACATTCCATGGTTCCCCACAGTCCGAGGCTGGGGATTCCAGTGGGATGCAGTGAGGCACACCCAGGGCCCCACCGTCTGAGGCTATGGGTCACAATGGGATGCAGTGAGGCACACCCAGGGCCCCACTGTCCGAGGCTGTGGGTCCCAGTGGGATGCAGCGAGCCGCATCCAGGGTAAGGAGGGGAAGGAGAGCTTGACAGTGCTCTCCTGAGGTGCAGGATCTAACAGATGTGGTTCGGATGATGGCAATGAGTGCGAAGAGCATTGACCTTGCATGATCACTCCTGGATACCATCAGTGGGTGAGGTATCAGGACCGTGGGGCGAAGTAACAACACTCTCATGAGAAATGGAAACAATGTCCGGACACATGAGGGAGGGAATGTCGGAGTTAGCTGCTGCAATAAGGGAACATGCCCAGACCCCGCGCCCATTGACAAAATCAACTGCAACTCCCACTCTAATCCCCAGACCGGCCTCTGAAGAGGCCCAAGCCAGGCCCTGCACATTACCGCCTGCCTTCCCCCCCGCCATCAAGAAGTGCGCATTACCCGAGGTGTTTAAAAGAATAAGCTTAGTACCAACCCGAGAAACGCTGCGCCACTGCCTGCGGGCAGGGGTGCAGTCACCAAGACCAAGCGCAGTGGGCGGTCTTAGAATAAGGTGGAGGAGAGATGGGTGCAGCCTTTCTTTGCTGTTGTTGTTATTGTTATTATTATTGTTGTAACTGTTCTCAAATTAAACTTTTTTTGTAAGTGATGTAAATTTACAAGTTTAAAAGTTTGTAAGTGACCTTAAAGTTTTTAAGTGATCTTAGAGTTTGTAAGTGATCTTAATGTTTGTAAGTGATCTTAACTGAAAACTTTAAAGTTTGATACAAGAATAATTTTATTAAAGTTAAGTACAAACAAGTGTTTGTTAAACTATTAACAGAAATATATTTTAAATTATAACTGAATAATTTCCATTATTTGTTCCATTAAAACAACACAACATTACAGAACAGGTCCAAACATTAAACATAGGTCCATTTGAAATAGTTGCCGCTGAGCCTTCAGGCAGCAAAGTGTTCACAGATGAGCTGCTGGCACAAGGCTCAAGCAATCGTTAAAGGGGCACGGTAGCCCGTTGTGCTCTGGGTTCAGGTAGTTTTCATCAGCATCGTTTCCTCGTCCTCCTCCTCCTCCTCCTCGTCATCTGCAGCTTCCTCCTCATCATCAGCCACTCTCATCTCAGGCGGGTCTTCTACTATCAGCTGCTGCCTCATGATGGCTAAGTTATGCAGCATGCAGCACACAACAGTGAACTGACCGACAATCTCAGGGGAGTATTGCAAGTAGCCTCCGGAATGGCCCAGGCATCGGAAACGCTGTTTCAAGATGTCAATGGTCCTCTCTATTATGCTGCATGTCACAATGTGCGACATGATATATTCCTGGTCAGTTTCCGTCCAGGTTACGCGTTGGGGCATCATGAGCCAGGTGGCGAGGCGTATCCTTTGTCTCCCAGCAGCCAGCTCTGCCCTTCTGGCTGCTGCTGAAACATGGCAGATATAGCACCCTCGCGTAGGATGAATGCATCATGGGTGCTCCCAGAGTATCTTGCATCAACTAACATGATGCGATGCTTGTCGTCACACATGAGCTGCACATTAGCGGAGTGGAAGCCTTTTCTGTTCTGTACATCTCAGAATCCTCCAAAGGTGCTCACAAGGTGATGTGGGTACTGTTACACTCATAATAAATGGTCCTATTGAGTACTGTGTGTAATGAGCAAGTGTGTCCTTAGCTCCTTTATTATAGTTCCAAAGTGCAGGTATCTCGTGGGTGGCCTGCTTATATACTGTGCTCCCAAGGAATGCTGGGATCCCTTGGGACTCCAACAGGTAGGCTCTCTGGTGGTCAGGTGTGATGCAGGTTACAAGGGGTTAAATACATAACATCACTCCCCCATGAAGTCAACAATACACTTATTTACAAGGTGAGACAATCTGGGGCTTTGCGCTCCCTTGTCGATCGTCTCGGTACAAATGCTGGTGTGAGTGGGTTGGTCAGTTCTTCACTGGGCTGTTGGGCAGCTGGCCTTGCCGAGCTGCTGGGGATGATGAGTTCTGTTTTGTGGTCAACTGTGATGCAGTTGCCACTTGTGTGTGTGTGTTGGAAGGTCAAAGTTGGTGGTGTCCTCTTCAGGTTTCATGTAGCTGTTGGTGAACCACAGTTTAATTTGGTCCAAGTGTTTTCTGTGCATTTGTCCATTGGTCAGTTTGACCTGAAATACCCTACTCCCCTCTTAGGCTGTGATCGTGCCAGTGAGCCATTTGGGACCATGTCCATAATTGAGCACAAACACAGGATCATTGATCTCAATATCGCTTGACAAGTTTGCGCGGTCATGGTACACACTTTGTTGATGCTGCTTGTCCTCCACGTGATCATGTAGATCAGAGTGGACCAGAGAGAGCCTTGTTTTAAGCGCCCTTTTCATGAGCAACTCAGCTGGGGAAATCCCGGTGAGTGAGTGGGGTCTGGTGCGGTAGCTGAGCAGTACTCGGGACAACCAGGTCTTCAGGGAGCTTTCCGAAATACGTATCAAGCTTTGCTTGATGGTCTGGACTACTCGTTCTGTCTGGCTGTTGGATGCAGGCTTGAACGGGGCAGATGTGACATGTTTGATCCCGTTGCGGGTCATGAATTCTTTGAATTCCGCACTGGTGAAGCACGGCCCATTGTCGCTGACTAGGACATCAGGCAGGCCATGTGTGGCATACATAACTCGTAGACTTTCAATGGTGGCCGTGAATGTGCTTACAGATATTATTGCACATTCAATCCACTTTGAGTAAGCGTCCACAACAACAAAAAACATTTTGCCTAGGAGTGGGCCTGCATAGTCTACATGGATCCTCGACCACGGTTTGGATGGCTAGGACCACAAACTTAGCGGTGCCCCTCTGGGTGCATTGCTCAACTGAGAGCAAGTGTTGCACTGGCGCACACATGACTCTAAATCTGAGTCGATGCCAGGCCACCACACGTGGGATGTGGCTATGGCTTTCATCATTACGATGCCTGGGGTGTTGTGCAGTTCGCAAATGAATGTGTCTCTGCCTTTCTTGGGCAAGACTACGCGATTGCCCCACAAAAGACAATCCGCCTGCAGGGACAACTCATCTTTGCATCTGTGGAATGGCTTAATCACTTCCTGCATCTCACTGGAACACCGGACCAGCTCCTATGGAGGACACAGTTTTTTACCAAGGACAGTAAAGGATCCTGGTTGGTCCAGGTGCTGATCTTGCAGGCCATAACGAGGGATTTCTCGTTCTCAAATGCCTCCATGACCATGAGCAAGTCCGCTGGCTGTGTCATTTCCACCCCAGTGGTGGGCAATGGTAGCTGACTGAGAGCATCTGCGCAGTTCTCTGTGCCCGGTCTGTGGCGGATTACATAGTTGTATGCCAACAGCTTGAGCGCCATCTTTGGATACGGGCAGAGGCATTGGTATTAATCCCTTTGCTCTCCGAGTAAAGCGATATGAGCGGCTTGTGGTCAGTTTCAAGCTCAAACTTGAGGCCAAATAAGTACTGGTGCATTTTTTTTAACCCCGTAAATGCAAGCCAAAGCCTCTTTTTCAACCATGCTGTAGGCCCTTTCGGCCTTGGACAAACTCCTGGATGCATACGCAACCGGTTGCAAAATTCCCAATTCATTAGCCCGTTGTAACACACACCCCATATGACGATGTATCGCAAGCTAACACCAATTGTTTACATGGGTTATACAGGACAAGCAGTTTGTTGGAACACAATAAATTTCTGGCTTTCTTAAAGGTAGCCTCTTGTGAATTCCCCCATACCCAGTCGTCTCCCTTGTGCAGTAGTGCATGTAGGGGTTCCAGCAGGGTGCTTAACCCAGGTAGAAAATTACCGAAGTAGTTAAGGAGTCCCAGGAACGACCGCAGCTCCATCATGTTCTGTGGTCGCAGCGTGTCCTTGATGGCCTCCGTCTTGGTGTCAGTGGGTCTGATGCCGTCTGCTGCGATTCTTCTTCCTGTGCCAGGAAAACACACTTCGAGCGTTTCAACCTCAGCCCCACGCGATCCAACCGACTAAGAACCTACTCCAGGTTCTTCAGTGTTGTCCTGGAAGACCACTGTGCAAGGAACCGACTTTAGCAGGCTCTCCATGTTCTGCTGGAAGATCGCTGTGGCCGACCGAATCCCGAACGGGCACCGGTTGTAGATAAACAGACCTTTGTGCGTGTTGATGCCGGTGAGACCTTTCAATGATTCATCCAGCTCCTGCGTCATGTATGCTGAGGTCAGGTCCAGCTTGGTGAATGTCTTCCCTCCAGTCAGGGTCGCGAATAGGTCGTCTGCCTTGGGTAGTGGGTACTGGTCCTGCAGCGAAAAACGGTTAATCGTTACTTTATAGTCCCCGCAAATTCTAACCGTACCGTCCTCCTTGAGTACTGGAACAATCGGATTGGCCCAGTCGTTGAATTCCACCGGCGCGATTTCCACTTTTTCATGCATCATGTACGGTACCGCCTGAGCCTTGTGGTGGATGGGTTGCGTACTGGGAACCAAATGGATCTGCACTTTCGCCACGAGAAGCTTCCAATGCCTGGCTCAAATAACTAAAGGAATTTGCTTAGAACCTGGGTACATGCAGTCTCGTCGACGGACGAGAGCGTTCGGATGTCGTCCCAGTTCCAAGTGGATTTTCCCCAGCCAGCTTCTGCCAAACAACGCGGGGCCATCCCCTGGCACAATCCACAGCGGGAGTTCGTGTACTGCTCCGTCATAGGAGACTTTGACTTCAGCGCTGCCAATTACAGGGATTAGTTCCTTTGTGTACGTCCTTAGTTTGGTATGAATGGGACTGAGCTTGGGCCTGTGTGCCTTCTTTCCCCACAGCCTGTCGAAGGCTGTTTTACTCATTATCGACTGACTTGTCCCCGTATCCAGCTCCATAGACATTGGAATATCGTTCAGTTCAACTTTCAACATTATTGGTAGGCATTTCGTTGTGAACATGTGTACCCCGTACACCTCTGCCTCCTCCGTACGAGTTTCCAATTCTGTCTGAGCCACTGTGGATTGATCTTCCTCTGCAATGTGGTGGTGTGTACGGTTTGCAGGATTTGCAGCTCGCCTGCACATTCGTTGGAGGTGTCCCATTGTTCTGCAGCCATTGCATGCATAGTGCTTAAAGCGGCATTGATGGGGCCGATGATCACCTCTGCAGCGCCAACAGGGTGTTAACTGCCTCACATTAACAGATGATGGCGGACTCTGGGTCAATTGAGGTCGGGCCACAGCAGCCGGCGTGTATGTTCTGCCATGTACATTTCTGCTCAAAACCGACGTTACTTTATGCACAGTACTGGCCGAAACTTCTTTGTTCTGCTAAATTTGCTTGGTGTTGTCGCTGGTGGACATAAATGCCTGGGCTATCGTTATGGCCTTACTCAGATTCGGAGTTTCTACAGTCAACAGTTTGAGAAGGATTGTCTCCTGTCCGATGCCCAGTACAAAAAAGTCTCTGAGTATTTGTTCTAGGAATCCCTCAAACTCACAATGTCCTGCAAGGCGCCTTAGTTCGGCGCCATAGCTCACCACTTCCTGGCCCTCCGATCGTTGACAAGTGTAGAACCGATATCTCGCCATCAAAACACTTTCCTTAGGATTTAGGTGCTCCCGGACGAGCGTACGCAGTTCTTCATAGGATTTCTCTGTTGGTTTAGCCAGGGCCAGGAGGTTTTTCATGAGGCCATACATTGTTGCCCCACAGACAGTTAGGAGGATCGCCCTTCGTTTGGTCGCATTCTCATCCACTTCCAACTCGTTGGCCAGGAAGTATTGGTTGAGTCTCTCCACGAAGGCTCCCAGTCATCCCCCTCTGAGAACTCTCCAGGATGCCGACTGTTCTTTGCATTTTCGCGCAGTTGTTCGTTACCTCGTCGCCAATTGTTACACTCATAATAAATGGTTAGACTGAGTACTGTATGTAATGAGCAAGTTTGACCTTAGCTTCTTTATTATAGTTCCAGAGTGCAGGTACCTCGTGAGTGGCCTGCTTATATACTGTGCTCCCAAGGGATGCTGGGATCCCTTGGGACTCCAACAGGTAGGCCCTCTGATGGTCAGGTGTGATGCCGATTACAAGGGGTTAAATACATAACAGGTACAATCAATGCAGTCCTTTACCTTTGGAAAGCCAGCAATCCTTGAGAAGCCCACTGCCCTTTCATGCATTATCTAGGCAGACATGGGGAACTTAATCTAATCATTCTTCCAGACATATAGTGCACCAGTCACCTGCCGAAAGCAGATATATGTTGCATGCTGAGAAATGGCACACACATCCCTAGTTGTGACCTGGAACGATCCAGATGCATAGAATGAAAGTACAGCTGTAACCTTCACTTCAACTGACAAAGTAGTCCTGACACATCTAGGTTGACGGTCTGCTTTTACTAATTCACAGATCTTGGTTACAACTTCTTTGCGGAAACACAGCCTTCTCACACAGTCTGCATCACTCAGGTGCAGGTGTGAATGTCTGTTTCGATATACCCAATGTGGGTAAGGCCTCCTGCCCATCATCGTACGTACTCTGAGGTTCCTCATGCGATGATGTTGAGTCAATCGTCTCCTCCGCAGCACCATAATGCAGAAGGGCACCGGCCAGCCCACACTGCGCACTAGGTCCATACAGCAGAGCTGGTCGATATTATGTATGTAAACATTATAACTGTGTAAGACTTGCCACCAAAGGGCGCACCTGTTGGATACCCAAGGGTCACCTGCACACCTCATGCAAGTGAGTATAAAAGGTTGTCTGCCATGCTGCTTTTGCACTCTGGAGTTTTATTAAAGAGACTAAGGTCACATCAGTTTAAGCTTACAGTACTCAGTCTTGTGGAGTTATTCTAAACATAACAATTGGCAACGGGTAACAGAGCGCAAACTTTTATGCTGTCATGGCTGCTGTTGGTATTCTTGAGCGATTCGTAAAGGGTGATGATTGGGAAGCCTTTGTTGAACGTCTTGACCAATACTTCGTGACCAACGAGCTGGATGCGGACGATAAAATGATCAAGCGCAGGGCGATTCTTCTCACCGTTTGTGGGTATATAACATACGACCTCATCAAGCATCTGCTAGCACCGATGAAACCAATGGAAAAGACATATGCAGTGTTGTGTACGCTGGTTCGGGAACACCTCAAGCCGAAGGAGAGCATCTTAATGGCCAGGTATCGCTTCTATATGCACCATCGCTCCGAGGGCCAGGACGTGGCGAGTTATGTCACCGACCTAAGACGCCTTGCGGGACCTTGCGATTTTGCTGGATAGTTGGGGGAAATGCTGTGGGATCTTTTTCGTGCTTGGAATCGGCCACGAGATCATTTTTCACAAGCTGCTGTCTGCCGAATCTCCAGACCTGAACAAGGCCATCACGATAGCCCAGACTTTCATGTCCACAAATAATAATACTAAACTGATATCTTCTCAGCATCGAAGTTCACCGGCAAGTACTGTGCATAAAATAGCACTGTTAGCAGGCAGAACTGTACATGGCAGGGCCTACACGTCTGCAGCTGCAAGGCCTAGGATGACTCAGAGTCCGCCGTGGGGCATAAATGCAAATCCATTAACACCATGTTGACGCTGCGGGCGTAATCATAGAGCCCATCAATGTCAATTCAAGCACTACGTGTGCAAAGGCTGCGAAACAATGGGGCACCTCCAGCGAATGTGCAGACGTGCTGCGACTCACCACGTGGCAGAGTCGGCAGAAGATGGTCGATTCGAAGCGGATCACACAGAACGAGTAAGAGAGGCAACTCAACCCGAGGCCAAGGAAGAAGTGTATGGCATACATACCTTCACCACCAAGAGCCCTCCTATAATGCTAAAAGTCAAATTAAATGGCATTCCAGTTTCCATGGATTTGGACACAGGGGTGAGTCAGTCAATTATGAGCCAGAAGGCTTTTGAGAAACTGTGGGGCAACAAGGCACAAAGGCCCAAACTGAGCCCGATTCAGACAAAGCTGCACAATTACACCAAAGAGCTCATACCAGTCATTGGCAATGCGGCAGTGAAGGTATCGTACGATGAAGCTGTGCATGATTTATCACTGTAGATTGTACCAGGTGATGCTGTTCAGCAGAAGCTGGCTAGGAAAGATTCAATGGAACTGGGATGACATCAAAGCACTATCTTCGGTGGATGACGCCTGGTGCGCTCAAGTGCTAAGCAAATTTCCGTCACTATTTGAACCACACAGCTGCCAAGGTGCAGATCCGTCTCATCATCATAGGCAGTCCCTCGGAATCGAGGAGGACTTGCTTCCACTCCCAAAGTGAATTCTTTGATGGCTGAACAGTCCGATACGGGAGCCACAGACCCTGTTACAGGTGGGACAGACATTCGTTGGGGGAAGGGGTCGGGAGGGCTGGTTTGTCGCGCGCTCCTTCCGCTGCCTGCGCCTGGCCTCTTCATACTTTTTGCGTCGAGACTCAAAGAGCTCAAAGCCCTCTCGGATGGACTTTCTCCACCTCGGGCGATCTGCGGCCAGGGTCTCCCAGATGTCAGTGGTGATGTCGCACTTTACCAGGGAGGCTTTGAGGGTGTCCTTATAATTTTTCTGCTGTCCTCCTTTGGCTTGTTTACTATGAAGGAGCTCCGCATAAAGCAATCGCTTAGGAAGTCTAGTATCAGGCATGCGTATTATGTGGCCTGCCCAGCGAAGCTGATCGAGTGTGGTCAGTGCTTCAATACTGGGGATGTTAGCCTGGTCGAGGACACTGATGTTGGTGCGCCTGTCCTCCCAGGAGATTTGCAGGATTTGCGGAGACATCGTTGGTGATATATCTCCAGCGACTTGAGGTGCCTTCTATACATCGTCCATGCCTCAGACCCATACAGGAGGGCGGATATTACTGCAGCCCTGTAGACCATGAGTTTGGTGTTAGATTTGAGGGCCTGGTCTTCAAACACTCTTTTCCGCAGGCGGCTGAAGGCTGCGCTGGCGCACTGGAGGCGATGCTGAATCTCCGCATCAATGTCTGCCCTTGTTGATAAGAGGCTCCCGAGATATGGGAAATGGTCCACGTTGTCCAGGGCCGCGCCGTGGATCTTGATGATTAAAGAGCAGTACTGTGCAGCGATGACAGGCTGGTGAAGGACCTTTGTCTTACGGATGTTAAGCGTAAGGCCCATGCTTTCATATGCCTCAGTGAATACATTGACTATATCCTGGAGTTCAGCCTCTGAATGTGTACAGACGCAGGCGTCGTCCGCATACTGCAGCTCAACGACAGAGGTTGGGGTGATCTTGGACCTGGGCTGGAGGCGGCATAGATTAAACAGCTTCCCACTGGTTCTGTAATTCAGTTCCACTCCAGCAGGGAGCTTGTTGATTGTGAGGTGGAGCATGGGTCTGTAATGGATCCATTGGGAAGGATCACAGCCTGCAGGTCATCGTGAAGCAGGCGAAGGATGTTGACAAACTTTTGGGGGCATCCGAAATGGAGGAGGATGCTTCATAGACCCTCACGGTTGACAGTGTCAAAGGCCTTTGTAAGATCAAAAAGGGCCATTTATAGGGGTTGGCACTGCTCCTGCAATATTCCTGCAACTGGCGTGCTGCAAAGATCATGTCTGTTGTGCCCAGCAGGGGACAAAATCTGCATTGTCCCTGATGCATGGCCTGTTCATCACAAAGCTTGAGCGGTTCCATATATGATGAGGGAGAAAGTCGAGATCAAACTGGACAGACTTCAACAAGAGAGAATCATATTGCCAGTTGAGTTCAACAAGTGGGCCAGTCCATTTGTTCCGGTGTTGAAAAACGATGGCACGGTCAGAATCTGCGGAGACTACAAGGTAACGATCAACCGAGTCTCGTTACAAGACCAGTATCCACTACCCAAGGCGGATGACCTGTTTGCAAAGTTAGCAGGGGGGATGTCGTTCACCAAATTGGATCTAACCTCCACTTACATGACACAGGAGCTGGCTGAATCTTCAAAAAGATTGACATGCATCAACAAGCACAAAGGACTGCTCGTGTACCACTTTGGGATTCGCTCGGCTGCTGCCATTTTCCAGAGGAACATGGAGAGTGTGCTGAAATCAGTTCCGCACACCGTTGTGTTTCAAGACAACATCCTGATCACCGGTCGTGACACCATCGAACACCTGCAAAACCTGGAAGAGGTTCTAAGTCGACTAGATCGAGTGGGACTCAGGCTGAAACATTCCAAGCGTGTTTTCCTGGCGCCAGAGGTCGAATTTTTGGGGAGAAGGATTGCGGCAGACGGCATCAGACCCACGGACTCAAAGACGGAGGCCATCAAGAACGCTCCCAGACCACAGAATGTGACAGAGCTGCGTTCGTTCCTGGGACTCCTCAGCTATTTTGGTAACTTTCTACCCGGGTTGAGCACTTTGCTGGAACCATTGCACATGTTGCTACGTAAGGGTGACGACTGGGTTTGGGGTAAATCTCAAGAGACAGCCTTTGTGAAGGGCAGAAACCTGTTATGTTCTAACAAGTTATTTATATTGTATGACCTGTGTAAACGTTCAGTGCTAGCTTGTGATGCATCGTCGTATGGGATCGGGTGTGTGTTACAGCAAACCAATGTATCAGGCAAACTGCATTCAGTTGAATATGCGTCTAGAAGTCTATCTAAGGCTGAAACAGCCTACAGTACAGTCGAGAAAGAGGCGTTAGCATGCGCATACGGGTTAAGAAAATGCACCAATACCTATTTGGACTCCGGTTCGAGCTTGAAACTGATCACAAACCGTTCATTTCGCTGTTTTCAGAAAGCGAAGGTATAAACACCAATGCTTCGTCCCGCATCCAAAGATGAGCACTAACATTGTCCGCCTGTGACTATGTTATCCGCCACAGACCGGGCACGGAGAACTGTGATGATGCCCTCAGTTGACTACCATTGCCCAACACCGGGGTGGAAATGACGCAAATCGCAGACTTGCTTCTGGTCATAGAAACATAGAAACATAGAAACATAGAAAATAGGTGCAGGAGCAGGCCATTTAGCCCTTCTAGCCTGCACCGCCATTCAATGAGTTCATGGCTGAACATGAAACTTCAGTACCCCCTTCCTGCTTTCTCGCCATAACCCTTGATCCCCCGAGTAGTAAGGACTTCATCTAACTCCCTTTTGAATATATTTATTGAATTGGCCTCAACTACTTTCTGTGGTAGAGAATTCCACAGGTTCACCACTCTCTGGGTGAAGAAGTTTCTCCTCATCTCGGTCCTAAATGGCTTACCCCTTATCCTCAGACTGTGACCCCTGGTTCTGGACTTCCCCAACATTGGGAACATTCTTCCTGCATCTAACCTGTCTAAACCCGTCAGAATTTTAAACGTTTCTATGAGTCCCCTCTCATTCTTCTGAACTCCAGTGAATACAAGCCCAGTTGATCCAGTCTTTCTTGATAGGTCAGTCCCGTCATGCTGGAAATCAGTCTGGTGAATCTTCGCTGCACTCCCTCAATAGCAAGAATGTCCTTCCTCAAGTTAGGAGACCAAAACTGTACACAATACTCCAGGTGTAGCCTCACCAAGGCCCTGTACAACTGTAGCAACACCTCCCTGCCCCTGTATTCAAATCCCCTTGCTATGAAGGCCAACATGCCATTTGCTTTCTTAACCGCCTGCTGTACCTGCATGCCAACCTTCAATGACTGATGTACCATGACACCCAGGTCTCGTTGCACCTTCCCTTTTCCTAATCTGTCACCATTCAGATAATAGTCTGTCTCTCTGTTTTTACCACCAAAGTGGATAACCTCACATTTATCCACATTATACTTCATCTGCCATGCATTTGCCCACTCACCTAACCTATCCAAGTCACTCTGCAGCCTAATAGCATCCTCCTCGCAGCTCACACTGCCACCCAACTTAGTGTCATCCGCAAATTTGGAGATACTGCATTTAATCCCCTCGTCTAAATCATTAATGTACAATGTAAACAGCTGGGGCCCCAGCACAGAACCTTGCGGCACCCCACTAGTCACTGCCTGCCATTCTGAAAAGTACCCGTTTACTCCTATTCTTTGCTTCCTGTCTGACAACCAGTTCTCAATCCACGTCAGCACACTACCCCCAATCCCATGTGCTTTAACTTTGCACATTAATCTCTTGTGTGGGACCTTGTCGAAAGCCTTCTGAAAGTCCAAATATACCACATCAACTGGTTCTCCTTTGTCCACTTTACTGGAAACATCCTCAAAAAATTCCAGAAGATTTGTCAAGCATGATTTCCCTTTCACAAATCCATACTGACTTGGACCTATCATGTCACCATTTTCCAGATGCACTGCTATGACATCCTTAATAATTGATTCCATCATTTTACCCACTACTGAGGTCAGACTGACCGGTCTATAATTCCCTGTTTTCTCTCTCCCTCCTTTTTTAAAAAGTGGGGTTACATTGGCTACCCTCCACTCCATAGGAACTGATCCAGAGTCAATGGAATGTTGGAAAATGACTGTCAATGCATCCGCTATTTCCAAGGCCACCTCCTTAAGTACTCTGGGATGCAGTCCATCAGGCCCTGGGGATTTATCGGTCTTCAATCCCATCAATTTCCCCAACACAATTTCCCGACTAATAAAGATTTCCCTCAGTTCCCCCTCCTTACTAGACCCTCTGACCCCTTTTATATCCGGAAGGTTGTTTGTATCCTCCTTAGTGAAACCGAACCAAAGTACTTGTTCAATTAGTCTGCCATTTCTTTGTTCCCCGTTATGACTTCCCCTGATTCTGACTGCAGGGGACCTACGTTTGTCTTTACTAACCTTTTTCTCTTTACATACCTATAGAAACTTTTGCAATCCACCTTAATGTTCCCTGCAAGCTTCTTCTCGTACTCCATTTTCCCTGCCCTAATCAATCCCTTTGTCCTCCTCTGCTGAGTTCTAAATTTCTCCCAGTCCCCAGGTTCGCTGCTATTTCTGGCCAATTTGTATGCCACTTCCTTGGTTTTAATACTATCCCTGATTTCCCTAGATAGCCACGGTTGAGCCACCTTCCCTTTTTTATTTTTACGCCAGACAGGAATGTACAATTGTTGTAATTCATCCATGCGGTCTCTAAATGTCTTCCATTGCCCATCCACAGTCAACCCCTTCAGTATCATTCGCCAATCTATCCTAGCCAATTCACGCCTCATACCTTCAAAGTTACCCTTCTTTAAGTTCTGGACCATGGTCTCTGAATTTACTGTTTCATTCTCCATCCTAATGCAGAAATCCACCATATTATGGTCACTCTTCCCCAAGGGGCCTCGCACAATGAGATTGCTAATTAATCCTCTCTCATTACACAACACCCAGTCTAAGATGGCCTCCCCCCTAGTTGGTTCCTCAACATATTGGTCTAGAAAACCATCCCTTATGCACTCCAGGAAATCCTCCTCCACCGTATTGCTTCCAGTTTGGCTAGCCCAATCTATGTGCATATTAAAGTCACCCATTATAACTGCTACACCTTTATTGCATGCACCCCTAATTTCCTGTTAGATGCCCTCCCCAACATCCCTATTACTGTTTGGAGGTCTGTACACAACTCCTACTAACGTTTTTTGCCCTTTGGTGTTCTGCAGCTCTACCCATATAGATTCCACATCATCCAAGCTAATGTCTTTCCTAACTATTGCATTAATCTCCTCTTTAACCAACAATGCTACCCCACCTCCTTTTCCTTTTATTCTATCCTTCCTGAATGTTGAATACCCCTGAATGTTGAGTTCCCAGCCCTGATCATCCTGGAGCCACGTCTCCGTAAGCCCAATCACATCATATTTATTAACATCTATTTGCACAATTAATTCATCCACCTTATTGCGGATACTCCTTGCATTAAGACACAAAGCCTTCAGGCTTGTTTTTTTAACACCCTTTGTCCTTTTAGAATTTTGCTGTACAGTGGCCCTTTTTGTTCTTTGCCTTGGGTTTCTCCGCCCTCCACTGTTCCTCATCTCCTTTCTGTCTTTTGCTTTTGCCTCCTTTTTGTTTCCCTCTGTCTCCCTGCATTGGTTCCCATCCCCCTGCCATATTAGTTTAAATCCTCCCCAACAGCACTAGCAAACACTCCCCCTAGGACATTGGTTCCGGTCCTGCCCAGGTGCAGACCGTCCGGTTTGTACTGGTCCCACCTCCCCCAGAACCGGTCCCAATGCCCCAGGAATTTGAATCCCTCCCTGCTGCACCACTGCTCAAGCCACGTATTCATCTGCGCTATCCTGCGATTCCTACTCTGACTATCACGTGGCACTGGTAGCAATCCCGAGATTACTACTTTTGAGGTCCTACTTTTTAATTTAGCTCCTAGCTCCTTAAATTCGTTTCGTAGGACCTCATCCCTTTTTTTACCTATGTCGTTGGTACCAATGTGCACCACGACAACTGGCTGTTCTCCCTCCCATTTCAGAATGTTCTGCACCCGCTCCGAGACATCCTTGACCCTTGCACCAGGGAGGCAACATACCATCCTGGAGTCTCGGTCGCGGCCGCAGAAACGCCTATCTATTCCCCTCACCATTGAATCCCCTATCACTATTGCTGTCCCACTCTTTTTCTTGCCCTTCTGTGCAGCAGAGCCAGCCACGGTGCCATGAACTTGGCTGCTGCTGCCCTCCCCTGATGAGTCATCCCCCTCAACAGTACTCAAAACAGTGTATCTGTTTTGCAGGGGGATGACCACAGGGGACCCCTGCACTACCTTCCTTGCACTACTCTTCCTGCTGGTCTTCCATTCCTTAGCTGGCTGTGGACCCTTTCCCTGCGGTAAGACCAACTCACTACACGTGATACTCACGTCATTCTCAGCATCGTGGATGCTCCAGAGCGAATCCACCCTCAGCTCCAATTCCGTAACGCGGTCAGTCAGGAGCTGGAGGTGGATACACTTCCCGCACACGTAGTCGTCAGGGACACCGGAAGTGTCCCTGAGTTCCCACATGGTACAGGAGGAGCATAACACCCGACCGAGCTCTCCTGCCATGACTTAACCCTTAGATACACTTAAACTGGTAATAACAATGTTAAAAGTTACTGACTAATATAAGAAGAAAAAGAAAAACTACTCACCAATCACCAACCAATCACTTACCCCCTAGGCTGTGACGTCACCTTTGTTTCTTTCTTTGCCTTCTCCCTGTAGCTGCACCGGTACGCCTCTCGCCGACCCTGGACTCGCGCTGCTCCGAGCTCCCGCCTCCTCGACTGACTGCTCGAACTGCTCGACTCCCGCTGGCCTTTATAGGCCTCTCGCCGACCCCGGACTCGCGCTGCTCCGAGCTCCCGCCTCCTCGACTGACTGCTCGAACTGCTCGACTCCCGCTGGCCTTTATAGGCCTCTCGCCGACCCCGGACTCGCGCTGCTCCGAGCTCCCGCCTCCTCGACTGACTGCTCGAACTGCTCGACTCCCGCTGGCCTTTATAGGCCTCTCGCCGACCCCGGACTCGCGCTGCTCCAAGCTCCCGCCTCCTCGACTGTTTTTGAGAGCGAGGAGTCACCAGTCACTGCTCGCCAGATCAGGACTTGGTCTAGCCTGGACCCTGTGCTACCACTAGTAAAAAGTTGCGTCCTCAATGGGAGCTGGTCGGCTGTTCCCAGGGAAATGCAAGATGAAATTAAGCCATTTCACCGACGTAAAGATGAAATGTCCATCCAGTTGGATTGTCTTTTATAGGGTAATCGCGTGGTTTTGCCAAAAAAAGGCAGTGAAACATTTATACGCGACCTACACAGTAACCACGCAGGCATAGTCTTGATGAAGGATATCGCCAGGTCACACATTTGGTGGCCCAGCATTGACTCGGATTTGGTGTCATGTGTACACCAATGTAACACTTGCTCGCAACTGAGCAATGCACCAAAGGAGGCTCCACTGAGTCTGTGGTCATGGCCCTCCAAACCGTGGTCCAGGATCCACGTAGATTTCGCTGGCCCCCTTCTTGAAAAGATGTTCTTAGTAGTAGTGGATGCTTACTCTAAATGGATTGAATGTGTAATCATGTCATCCTGCATGTCCACTGCCACCATTGAAAGGCTCCGGGCCATGTTCGCCACCCATGGCTTGCCCGACGTCCTTGTCAGTGACAATGGACTGTGTTTCACCAGCTCAGAATTCAACGAGTTTATGACCCGCAATGGCATCAAGCATGTCAGGTCTGCCCTGTTTAAGCCCGCATCCAAGGATCAAGCGGAACGGGCAGTCCAAACTATCAAGCAGAGCTTGAAACGCATGACGGACAGCTCCCTGCAGACCCGTTTATCTCGGGTTCTGCTCAGCTACCGGACGCGACCCTACTCGCTTACCAGGGTTCCCCCGGCGGAATTGTTAATGCAGAAAGCACTCAAAACCAGGCTCTCCTTAGTCCACCCGGATCTTAACGATCATGTGGAAACCCGGCGTCACCGGCAAAACATGTACCACGATCGCGCAGCTGTATCGCGTGACATAGAAACATAGAAAATAGGTGCAGGAGTATGCCATTCGGCCCTTCGAACCTGCACCACCATTCAATAAGATCATGGCTGATCATTCCCTCAGTACACCTTTCCTGCTTTCTCTCCATACCCCTTGATTCCCTTAGCCGTAAGGGCCATATCTAACTCCCTCTTGAATATATCCAATGAACTGGCATCAACAACTCTCTGCGGCAGGGAATGCCACAGGTTAACAACTCTCTGAGTGAAGAAGTTTCTCCTCATCTCAGTCCTAAATGGCTTATTCCTTATCCTTAGACTGTGTCCCCTGGTTCTAGACTTCCCCAACATCGGGAACATTCTACCCGCATCTAACCTGTCCCGTCCCATCAGAATCTTATATGTTTCTATGGGATCCCCTCTCATCCTTCTAAACTCCAATGTATAAAGACCCAGTTGATCCAGTCTCTCCTCATATCCCGGGAATCAGTCTGGTGAACCTTCGCTGCACTCCCTCAATAGCAAGAACGTCCTTCCTCAGATTAGGAGACCAAAACTGAACACAATATTCCAGGTGAGGCCTCACCAAGGCCCTGTACAACTGTAGTAAGACCTCCCTGCTCCTATACTCAAATCCCCTAACTATGAAGGCCAACATACCATTTGCCTTCTTCACCGCCTGCTATACCTTCCAACAGACTTTTGAAAGTCCAGATACACCACATCCACTGGTTCTCCCTTGTCTACTCTACTAGTTATATCCTCAAAAATTTCAGAAGATTTGTCAAGCATGATTTCCCCTTCATAAATCCATGCTGACTTGGACCGATCCTGTCACTGCTTTCCAAATGCGCTACTATTTCATCCTTAATAATTGATTCCAACATTTTCCCCACCACTGATGTCAGGCTAACCGGTCTATAATTACCTGCTTTCTCTCTCCCTCCCTTTTTAAAAAGTGGTGTTACATTAGCTACCCTCCAGTCCATAGGAACTGATCCAGAGTCGATATACTGTTCGATAATGATCACCAATGCATCCACTATTTCTAGGGCCACTTCCTTAAATACTCTGGGACGCAGACTATCAGGTCCCAGGGATTTATCGGCCTTCAATCCCATCAATTTCCCTAACATAATTTCCCGCCTAATAAAGATATACTTCAGTTGCTCCTTCTCACTAGACCCTTGGTCCCGTAGTACTTCCGGAAGGTTATTTGTGTCTTCCTTCATGAAGACAGAACCAAAGTATTTGTTCAATTGGTCTGCCATTTCTTTGTTCCCCATTATAAATTCATCTGAATCCGACTGCAAGGGACCTACGTTTGTCTTCACTAATCTTTTTCTCTTCACATATCTATAGAAGCTTTTGCAGTCAATTTTTATGTTCCCAGCAAGCTTCTTCTCGTACTCTATTTTCCCCCTCTTAATTAAACCTTTTGTCCTCCTCTGCTGAATTCTAAATTTCTCCCAGTCCTCAGGTTTGCTGCTTTTTCTGACCAATTTATATGCCTCTTCCTTGGATTTAACACTATCCTTAATTTCTCTTGTTAGCCACGGTTGAGCCACCTTCCCCGTTTTATTTTTACTCCAGACAGGGATGTACAATTGCTGAAGTTCATCCATGCGATCGTTAAATGTTTGCCATTGTCTATCCACCGTCAACCCTTTAAGTATCATTTGCCAGTCTATTCTAGCCAATTCACGCCTCAAACCTTTCCTTAAGTTCAGGACCCTAGTTTCTGAATTAACTGTGTCACTCTCCATCTTAATAAAGAATTCTGCCATATTAAGGTCACTCTTCCCCAAGGGGCCTCGCACAACAAGATTGCTCATTAGTCCTTTCTCATTACACATCATCCAGTCTTGGATGGCCAATTCTCTAGTTGGTTCCTCGACATATTGGTCTAGAAAACCATCCCTAATACACTCCAGGAAATCCTCCTCCACTGCATTGCTACCAGTTTGGTTAGCCCAATCAATATGTAGATTAAAGTCACCCATGATAACTGCTGTACCTTTATTGCACACATCCCTAATTCCCTGTTTGATGCTGTCCCCAACCTCACTATGACTGTTTGGAGGTCTGTACACAACTCCCACTTGCGTTTTCTGCCCTTTGGTATTCCGTAGCTCCACCCATACCGATTTCACATCATCCAATCTAATGTCCTTTCTTAATTTCCTTTTTAACCAGCAATGCCACCCCGCCTCCTTTTCCTTTCTGTCTATCCTTCCTAAATGTTGAATACTCCTGGATGTTGAGTGACATTGATGTAAACGACACTGTGTTTGTCCTTAATTACGGTCATGGTCCCAAATGGGTTGCTGGCAATGTCTTGGCTAAGGAGGGGAATAGAGTGTTTATTGTCAAACTATGTAATGGACAAACGTGCAGAAAGCATTTGGATCAGACCAAACTGCGATTCACTGACAACCAGGAACAACTTGAAGAGGACATCACCATCATCGATCCACCAACACACACCAACCAGCAATAGACCTTGCCGTCCATCAAGAGGGTGAACACACCATACACAACAGTCTGGTCAGATCAGCTGCGATGCAGTGCAGCAATGGCCTGACCAACTCACCCATGCCAGGGTTCGAACTCAGGCATTCAACCAGGGAGTGAAGGGCCCCGGACCACCTCAACTTGTAAATAACTTGTATCAAAGACTTTGGGGGGGCGGGGGAGTGATGTTAGGTATGTAAACATTATAAACTGTATAAGATTTGCCACCAGAGGGCGCACCTATTGGAGGCCAAGGGTCACCTGCACACCTCATGCAAGTGAGTATAAAAGGTTGTCTGCCATGCTGCTTTGGCACTCTGGAGTTTTATTAAAGAGACTAAGGTCACATCAGTTTAAGCTTACAGTACTCAGTCTTGTGGAGCTATTCTAAACATAATAGTCTCCAGTCATCTTGGTTAATCCTTGCCACTGGACCAAGACTTAGCTCTGTCAAGCCCGTGTGGTGGCTGGTGTGCAATGTTACACACATGTTACAAAAATCCACACACAGGCATCTTCCACCCTTTAACATGTAGTTCGGGACTGGGAATATCAGGTTCTTCATCGAAACACCTGTGAACTCATTCCTTTTTGGTGTGGAAGCAAGTCATCCTTGATATGAGGGACCGCTGAAGAAGAAGGGTTCTTACCCTTTCAGTTCGGCTTCCGCCCCCTCCCTTCCCCCCTCCCCCAACGCCCCGCCTCCCTCCCTCCCCCAGACTTCATTTGATGCTGCTGCATAGTGTAAAGGTTCTCATCCCTTCAGTTCGACTTCTAACACCCCCGCCCCCCCCCTGCCCCCACCAGGGCTTCTTTTGAAGGCGAGCCCCTGTGTCCGGGCAAGGGACCACTTCTGCCGGCCGACGCTCCGACCCTCGAGCCCGGTGTGGAGATGTTCGGTGGTGACCTGGCACTTTGAAAAAAATCTAAAATTAAAGAATTGCATTAAACTTCAATTTTCTGTGCTTTAAGTTTGAAAAAATTAAGCTTCATGATGCATGTTTAATGTATTCTTGACTCCCTCCAAAACTTTGCCGAAAAACAATGGCATCTTTCTGCACCAAGTTTTTGATGTGCGCTGGTTTTTCTTAAGTGCCCAGAAGGTTTTTTGGAAGTGGTCACATACACCGTCCGAGGAGAATTGTAAGTTGGCCAAACTTGCATAAATGTGAAAAACTAGCGCAGACATCAGGACATTCTAAAAAGGGAGGGAGAACAGCCATTAATAATGCTTATTCTACTGGTTAGGACAGTACTAATACAAAGTCTTTAGTTATTTTAACTGACCTCAAGCAACTTGTCAATTGGCCTTCCTGATCAGTATTCCTGATTGTTGCAGTAATTCAGTTAATCTCTTTGATCTTTTCCTCATCTTCAGTTCTAACTCTTAGTTTACAAATTAACACCACTGGCATGGAAGCTCATTGAACAGGAAGGCCACGTGGCCAATTGGGCATACACGCCAGGCCACGAATCAGGCATGCTAACACCTGTGTCTGAATGTCCAACCTGCTTGCTTGTTGTATGAGAATCTGCACTGACAGCTCCAACTTGTAAAATTTACAACTATGTGGTCTTTTCTGATCACTATCTCATATCTACCTCTTACAGAATAGTTGGTAACTCTGTAAACTAACTCTGTGTTGTTTGACACCATAGGATGTTTTTTTTTGCGGTTGTTGTCCTGGTAGAGAGCATGGATTGAAGAATCAGGTGTCAAGGTCACTGTAGCCAATTTCACTGAGTGTGATCCCCAATTTTCTAACCTATGTTTCCATCAAGCTTTGCTCAGTGGGAGCATACTCTTGCAAAATTTACCCTAGATCTGGCAACTGCAACATCCTTTGGGAATTCTTTAACGCTTTTCCTTAGTCCCAGCTGCTGCTTTCACATTTCTCCTCCAACCCTAATCTCAATGATATTGGGAAAGAACGTCCTTCAATTGTTCCATTGTATTTAATCATTGCATTTTAACCCTGTCTGGTCTGTCGGATTCTCTGCTCTTGGCCTCAACATATGCGCATCGAGAGTTACCCCTGAACCAGGCCATCTCTTTAATCTCTATTATTCTCACTTTTCCTAATTGAGGAGATTTGTTCAAATTCAAAAGAACACGATTTCTGTTATCCTTGCAACTACCGCTGCACTGCCATCACATTAGTACTTTCCAAGTTTATGGAAGCTGCTGTTAGCTCTCAAATTATCCATCACCTTGAAAGTTCTATCCTAATCCATAAAGGTAATTTTAACCTAACCTGCCCAGCGGGAAATTGACATGATCAGATCGGCCGCCCATTTTACACGCTGCCGGATTTTACTTTCCATTGAAGTCAATGATGGCCAGTATAGACTTCTGCATTGCAATTTCAGTGGCTTCCAGAAAGGACAAGAATGCTGATCATATATTTCAGGCCCAGTGACTTAGCTCCTTAATAAAATCACAGGGTAAAGGAGTGCAATTAATTGGTCTCCATTAGGGGTTCATTTAAAATTTAAATCCAGATCCATCTGATATGAGGCTGAATGCCAGTGGAAGGTACTATACTGCCTATTTGGAGACTATAAGTAGTGAGATTGAGGAAATAGAAGTAGGTGAGTCACAGTGCAGAAGGGAGGAGGACTAGCTCGGTCCTTCTTTAACTGCAGTGTCTAGGGATTCGGACATCACAAGACCTGCATATTAAAGGAGATTGCTGCTTGAGCTTGATTGTCGACAGCAATTACTTACATCATAGAATCATAAAAATTTAAGGCACAGAAGGAGGCAATTTGGTCCATTGTGTCTGTGCAAAACATCTTGCATATTTTGGCTAGGAGTATGGACAAGTCCAGTACCCATATCTACGAAATTAGGCAGGAAGGTTATTTGCACTGCAGTCTACCATGAAGTATGTGGCAACTCCACGGGCATATATAGTGGAGCACCAGGATTTGTGGTGAATGTTCAGACTGCTGTAAAATAAGCTTTGGGCTCCAATTTCCAAGAAGAACTTTATTTTTATGTTTTTGTGCTTTTTAAAACACTTGTGATAGAGCCCGAAATACCCAAAACACAGCCCCAAACACCCAAAACACTAATAAAAAATAAAAAATAATTATACCAGAAACTTGACAGATCGGAAATGCCGGTTTCCAGCGCACGCACATTGCACGCTGGAAACCAGCATTTCCGATGCCTTCCCAGGTCCATAGCAACTCCGTACGGACCCAGGGAGGCCGGAATTGTTGGCCCAGTATGACACAAGGCAGTCTAATAAATGTGAAAAATGCTATTTGTACTTTGATTGGAGAATGTTTTTTGATTATGGAGAGTAAGGTAGCAGTAGAGCAAACATGCGCAGTTGATGTTGGTTCGGTAAGTATAGAGTGCAGTGTTTTGAGCTATTTTCTCAGCGCCATGTAGATGGCAGAGTTCCTTAAAGGGGCAGTGCAAGATCTTAGCCGGTTGTCTCTTGGATGAGCACGTGGTACAGCAACCTCCTTGGCTGTGCTGGTGTTTCTGCAGCTGCGTCCTCTTGATTTAGGGACTCTACCTCTCTGTGACTTTGATTGTGGTTTGGCCTGTTCCTCTTCCACGGGACTCCAAGTGCTGGTACCACAACTTCCCAGTACAAAGAGATCTAGCACAGTCTCAGAAAATGTAACCAATTTTTTAACCTAGCCTACTAGAGTTAGACATGAATCCATTTTTCTCGTTTAGAGACGTTGGTTTAACCATGGTCATTTACCTAGTTTTCTAAACAAAGAAAAATACCCAATGTGAAGTCAGTTTACTTCCAATTAAGTAACATACCAATATTAAGCATTCAATATTCTAACATAACATACTGAACTACAATACATAATTTACATAATTTATAGCAGGACATAAAACACAATATGGCAAGGCAAAGAGTTATTTATATGCAGCCAATGCCGAACTCTGTAGTTAACTATTACCAGTTTGGAACTTCCCTGTTAAAGCCAGATAGATTAAAAGGTAATTTTTGAAATATCAAAGCCAATTATTCATTCAGCAGTCTGAGTTCTGCTGGCTGGATTTAAGTTTTTGGATGGGGCTTTGTTTGCGAGTTTTTTTGTTGGGTTGTTTTGTTGGATCAGAAACATGGAAGGGGTGTTTTTGTTATTAGACAAAAAGCTAAATAATGTCAAATAATCAAAAACACAAACAGATTATTATCACATTGCTGTTTGTGGGACCTTGCTGTGCGGAAATTGGCTGTCACGTAGCACGTGTAGCGAGTTGGTCTTACCGCAGGAGAAGGGTCCACACCCAGATAGGGAATGGAAGACCAGCAGGAAGAGTAGTGCAAGGAAGGTAGTGCAGGGGTCCCCTGTGGTCATCCCCCTGCAAAACAGATATACTGCTTTGAGTGCTGTTGGGGGGGGATGACTCATCAGGGGAGGGCAGCAGCAGCCAAGTTCATGGCACCGTGGCTGGCTCTGTTGCACAGGAGGGCAGGAAAAAGAGTGGGAGAACGATAGTGATAGGGGATTCAATTGTGAGGGGAATAGATAGGCGTTTCTGCGGCCGCAACCGAGACTCCAGGATGGTATGTTGCCTCCCTGGTGCAAGGGTCAAGGATGTCTCCAATGCCTGGCTCAAATAACTAAAGGAATTTGCTTAGAACCTGGGTACATGCAGTGTCGTCGACGGACGAGAGCATTCGGATGTCGTCCCAGCTCCAGCGGATTTTCCCCAGCCAGCTTCTGCCAAACAACGCGGAGCCATCCCCTAGCACAATCCACAGCGGGAGTTCGTGTACTGCTCCATCATAGGAGATTTTGACTTCAGCGCTGCCAATTACAGGGATTAGTTCCTTTGTGTACGTTCTTAGTCTCATAAACAACTTTTTATAATCAAATGATTTTCATATTGACTTGCCAAAGATACTGAACTCTGTATCTTAAAATTAGATGGCTGTGGCAATGTAGGGGGCAGATTACAGATACCTTCTTCTTTACAGATTTTCAGGTAAACTCTTGGTGATACTTTCTTTACGGTAAGTTTCTCCGTGATATAAGAAAGAAAGACTTGCATTTATATAGCGCCTTTCACAACCTCAGGATATTCCAAAGCATTTTACAGTATTGAAGTACTTTTGAAGTGTAGTCACTGTTGTAATGTAGAAACATAGAAACATAGAAAATAGGTGCAGGAGTAGGCCATTCAGCCCTTCTAGCCTGCACCACCATTCAATAAGTTCATGGCTGAACATGCAACTTCAGGACCCCCTTTCTGCTTTCTCGCCATACCCCTTGATCCCCCTAGTAGTAAGGACTTCATCTAACTCCCTTTTGAATATATTTAGTGAATTGGCATCAACTACTTTCTGTGGTAGAGAATTCCACAGGTTCACCACTCTCTGGGTGAAGAAGTTTCTCCTCATCTGGGTCCTAAATGGCTTACCCCTTATCCTCAGACTGTGACCCCTGGTTCTGGACTTCCGCAACATTGGGAACATTCTTCCTGCATCTAACCTGTCTAAACCCGTCAGAATTTTAAACGTTTCTATGAGATCCCCTCTCATTCTTCTGAACTCCAGTGAATACAAGCCCAGTTGATCCAGTCTTTTTTGATAGGTCAGTCCCACCATCCCGGGAATCAGTCTGGTGAATCTTCGCTGCACTCCCTCAATGGCAAGAATGTCCTTCCTCAAGTTAGGAGACCAAAACTGTACACAATACTCTAGGTGTGGCCTCACCAAGGCCCTGTACAACTGTAGCAACACCTCCCTGCCCCTGTACTCAAATCCCCTTGCTATGAAGGCCAACATGCCATTTGCTTTCTTAACCGCCTGCTGTACCTGCATGCCAACCTTCAATGACTGATGTACCATGACACCCAGGTCTCTTTGCACCTCCCCTTTTCCTAATCTGTCTCTCGGTTTTTACCACCAAAGTGGATAACCTCACATTTATCCACATTATACTTCATCTGCCATGCATTTGCCCACTCACCTAACCTATCCAAGTCACTCTGCAGCCTCATAGCATCCTCCTCGCAGCTCACACTGCCACCCAACTTAGTGTCATCCGCAAATTTGGAGATACTACATTTAATCCCCTCGTCTAAATCATTAATGTACAATGTAAACAGCTGGAGCCCCAGCACAGAACCTTGCGGTACCCCACTAGTCACTGCCTGCCATTCTGAAAAGTACCCATTTACTCCTACTCTTTGCTTCCTGTCTGACAACCAGTTCTCAATCCACGTCAGCACACTACCCCCAATCCCATGTGCTTTAACTTTGCACATTAATCTCTTGTGTGGGACCTTGTCGAAAGCTTTCTGAAAGTCCAAATATACCACATCAACTGGTTCTCCCTTGTCCACTTTACTGGAAACATCCTCAAAAAATTCCAGAAGATTTGTCAAGCATGATTTCCCTTTCACAAATCCATGCTGACTTGGACCTATCATGTCACCTCTTTCCAAATGCGCTGCTATGACATCCTTAATAGTTGATTCCATCATTTTACCCACTACTGAGGTCAGGCTGACTGGTCTATAATTCCCTGTTTTCTCTCTCCCTCCTTTTTTAAAAAGTGGGGTTACATTGGCTACCCTCCACTCGATAGGAACTGATCCAGAGTCAATGGCATGTTGGAAAATGACTGTCAATGTATCCGCTATTTCCAAGGCCACCTCCTTAAGTACTCTGGGATGCAGTCCATCAGGCCCTGGGGATTTATCGGCCTTCAATCCCATCAATTTCCCCAACACAATTTCCCGACGAATAAAGATTTCCCTCAGTTCCTCCTCCTTACTAGATCCTCTGACCCCTTTTATATCCGGAAGGTTGTTTGTGTCCTCCTTAGTGAATACCAAACCAAAGTACTTGTTCAATTGGTCTGCCATTTCTTTGTTCCCCGTTATGACTTCCCCTGATTCTGACTGCAGGGGACCTACATTTATCTTTACTAACCTTTTTCTCTTTACATGTCTATAGAAACTTTTGCAATCTGCCTTAACGTTCCCTGCAAGCTTCTTCTCGTACTCCATTTTCCCTGCCCTAATCAAACTCTTTGTCCTCCTCTGCTGAGTTCTAAATTTCTCCCAGTCCCCGGGTTCGCTGCTATTTCTGGCCAATTTGTATGCCACTTCCTTGGCTTTAATACAATCCCTGATTTCCCTTGATAGCCACGGTTGAGCCACCTTCCCTTTTTTATTTTTATGCCAGACAGGAATGTACAATTGTTGTAGTTCATCCATGCGGTCTCTAAATGTCTGCCATTGCCCATCCACAATCAACCCCTTAAGTATCATTCGCCAATCTATCCTAACCAATTCACGCCTCATACCTTCAAAGTTACCCTTCTTTAAGTTTTGGACCATGGTCTCTGAATTAACTGTTTCATTCTCCATCCTAATACAGAATTCCACCATATTATGGTCACTCTTCCCCAAGGTGCCTCGCACAATGAGATTGCTAATTAATCCTCTCTCATTACACAACACCCAGTCTAAGATGGCCTCCCCCCTAGTTGGTTCTTCGACATATTGGTCTAGAAAACCATCCCTTATGCACTCCAGGAAATCCTCCTCCACCGTATTGCTTCCAGTTTGGCTAGCCCAATCTATGTGCATATTAAAGTCACCCATTATAACTGCTGCACCTTTATTGCATGCACCCCTAATTTCCTGTTTGATGCCCTCCCCAACATCACTACTACTGTTTGGAGGTCTGTACACAACTCCCACTAACGTTTTTTGCCCTTTGGTGTTCTGCAGCTCTACCCATATAGATTCCACATCATCCAAGCTAATGTCTTTCCTAACTATTGCATTAATCTCCTCTTTAACCAGCAATGCTACCCCACCTCCTTTTCCTTTTATTCTATCCTTCCTGAATGTTGAATACCCCTGGATGTTGAGTTCCCAGCCCTGGTCATCCTGGAGCCACGTCTCCGTAATCCCAATCACATCATATTTGTTAACATCTATTTGCACAGTTAATTCATCCACCTTATTGCAGATACACCTTGCATTAAGACACAAAGCCTTCAGGCTTGTTTTTTTAACACCCTTTGTCCTTTTAGAATTTTGCTGTACAATGGCCCTTTTTGTTCTTTGCCTTGGGTTTCTCTGCCCTCCTTTCCTCATCTCCTTTCTGTCTTTTGCTTTTGCCTCCTTTTTGTTTCCCTCTGTCTCCCTGCATTGGTTCCCATCCCCCTGCCATATTAGTTTAAATCCTCCCCAACAGCACTAGCAAACACTCCCCCTAGGATATTGGTTCCGGTCCTGCCCAGGTGCAGACCGTCCGGTTTGTACTGGTCCCACCTCCCCCAGAACCGGTTCCAATGCCCCAGGAATTTGAATCCCTCCCTGCTGCACCACTGCTCAAGCCACGTATTCATCTGCGCTATCCTGCGATTCCTACTCTGACTAGCACGTGGCACTGGTTCATTTGTTTATAAACAGTTGAAACATTCTATAGATCTATTGGGGTTTGGAAAGCAACTGAGACAGAAAATGGATTTAGTGATCTATAATAAATCTATATTTTAGTCTCAGGAAATTGATTAAAGATGCTAATGAGAGTAGCCAAGTTGTCAGAACGTATATAACTACCGGGATAATTTTTTAATTGACATTGGAGTAAAAAGTGTAAGAAGGAACTTGGAAGAGGAAACTTGGGTTTCAGTGAGAAACTGAAGACAGGATTAGCATGACTGGAGATAGAAATGGACATAATCTAGGGTTCAATTTTGCCCAAACCCGTTTTCTGGCATATTGCCAGAGTTACACCCATTTTTCGAGGCCAGAAATGCGCCAGAAATAATTTACCAAAGTTTCCCCGATGTATAATTCGAATTTGGCACCACGTAGCGTGTCCAGTCGCCTCGGGGGGCGGAGCCGGCTGTCTGCACCAAAAATCGATGCCGCACCTTCTGCGCATGAGCGGAAAAAAGTTACGTTTCTGACGTCGTTGCAATGGATGTGTATGTGCAGTAGAGCTCTGGGTTGGCAATCAGCCATTTTTAAAGAGCCAGTTGTATGTGTGAGAAGGAGTGCTGTGTGAGAGCATTGGAAAAATCATAGCTGCAGCAATGCAAGATGCAACATGGTGCAAGGACCAAGAATTTCTTACAGAATGAAGTGGAGGCACTAGTTTCTGTGATTGAGACCAGATGGCAGGAGCTGGACACCAGCAGAGGTCACATAAAAGTTCCACCAAAAGAAATGAAGAAACATTGGGACCAAGTTGCAAAAGATTACTGTGCAATGGTGACCACCCCGAGATCTGGAGACCTGTGTAAAAAGAAATGGCAGGACCTTGGTCAAGTAGTTAGTGTAAGTAATATTTTCATTTATTCAATGCAATTTCAATTGTAAATGTGACCAGCTATATATGTCCCTCCCAGCAGAAAGACACGCTCTTTAAAAAGTTAGGTTTTCGTCTTTGCAGGGAAAGGTGGCACATATTAAAAGGGAAAGAACCCGAACAGGAGGAGGCCTTGTACATCTGCGCCCACTGACACCCTTGGAAGAGAGGGTCGCTGCTTTGATGGGTCCTGCCTGGAGAAAAGCAACCACCACTGCACAAGCTGGGCCTACACTCGAGGGAGAGGGTAAATCCTGCAAATTCATTGTGGTCCTTCAAATCAGCCTGCTGCCTGGCCTGCGATGTGTGAGCCTACTCATGCCATCCACCCTGCCCCCTCCTCTGCTGCTAACCATTTGACTGTTCTGTTATCTTTTGCAGAACTTGAGGCCAACCCTGACGATGCAGAAGAAGATTCAGACATGGACAAGCCTGAAGAGGAGAACATCTTCCAATCCAACCTCCAGACCAAGCACATGGGGGTGACGGGGAGGGGGAGGGGATGGATTTGGATGAAGCTCCCATTGTTGTACTGACTTTGGATGAGGTGCCGCTCATTGCGGTGACAACCCCTTCTGTGACTAGTGGTTTGAGTGCTGGTGGGACATTCCATGGTTTCACACCTTCCGAGGTTGCGGGTCCCAGTGGTGGGGTGCAGCGATGTACACCCAGGGCCCCACCTTCAGAGGTTGCGGGTCCCAGTGGTGGGGTGCAGCGAGGTATACCCAGGGCCCCACCTTCCGAGGTTGCGGGTCCCAGTGGTGGGGTGCAGCGAGGTACACCCAGGGCCCCACCTTCCGAGGTTGCGGGTCCCAGTGGTGGGGTGCAGCGAGGTACACCCAGGGCCCCACCTTCCGAGGTTGCGGGTCCCAGTGGTGGGGTGCAGCGAGGTACACCCAGGGCCCCACCTTCCGAGGTTGCAGGTCCCAGTGGTGGGGTGCAGCGAGGTACACCCAGGGCCCCACTTTCCGAGGTCGTGGGTCCCAGTGGTGGGGTGCAGTGAGGTACACCCAGGGCCCCACCTTCCGAGGTTGCGGGTCCCAGTGGTGTGGTGCAGTGAGGCACACCCAGGGCCCCACTGTCCCAGGCTGTGGGTTCCAGTGTTAGGGTGCGAGCCACACCCATGGGGAGGAGGGGAAGGAGAGCTCGACCACACTCTCCTGAGGTGCAGGATCTAACAAATGTGGTTCACATGATGGCAATGAGTGCAGAGAGCATTGACCTTACCTGATCACTCCTGGACGCCATAAGTGGAGTGAGTGATGAGGTAGTGGGACTGTCGGGAGAAGTAACAGAAATGACACGAGAAATGGGAATGATATTCGGGACCATCAGCAAGGGAATAGTGACCATGAGGGAGGGAATGTCAGAGGTAGTGCAAACCTTGTCACTGACCATGAGGGAGGGAATGTTGCAGGTCGTTGAGACACTGTCAGGGCGCAAGAGAGACGGCATGTTGGAGTTAGTTGCTGCAATAAGGGAACATGCCCAGACCCCGCGCCCATTGATAGATAAATAGAAACATAGAAAATAGGTGCAGGAGTAGGCAATTCGGCCCTTCGAGCCTGCACCACCATTTAATAAGATCATGGCTGATCATTTACCTCAGTACCCCTTTCCATGCTTTCTCTCCATACCCCTTGATCCCTTTAGCCGTAAGGGCCATATCTAACTCCCTCTTGAATATATCTAACGAACTAGCATCAACAACTTTCTGTGGTAGAGAATTCCACAGGTTAACAACTCTCTGAGTGAAGAAGTTTCTCCTCATCTCGGTCCTAAATGGCTTACCCCTTATCCTTAGACTGTGACCCCTGGTTCTGGACTCCCCCAACATCGGGAACATTCTTCCCGCATCTAACCTGTCCAGTCCTGTCAGAATTTTATATGTTTCTATGAGATCCCCTCTCATCCTTCTAAACTCCAGTGAATACAGGCCCAGTCGATCCAGTCTCTCCTCATAGGTCAGTCCTGCCGTCCCAGGAATCAGTCTGGTGAACCTTCGCTGCACTCCCTCAATAGCAAGAACGTCCTTCTTCAGATTAGGAGACCAAAACCGAACACAATATTCCAAGTGAGGTCTCACCAAGACCCTGTACAGCTGCAGTAAGACCTCCCTGCTCCTATACTCAAATCCCCTAGCTATGAAGGCCAACAGGCCAACATAGAATCAACTGTCACTCCCACTCCAATCCCCACCCCAGCCTCTGAAGAGCCCAAAGCCGGGCCCTCCAACTTGCCGCCTGCCGTCGACGCACCCCCCGCTCCTCCTCCCCCTCCCCTCTACAGGTGGCGCACTACCCGAGATCTTGGAAACCCAGAAACACTGCAGGCGGGAATGGTGGAGAGTCCAAGGCCAACCAGGTGGAGGAGAGATGGGTGAATGCAGCCTTTCTTTGCTGTTATTGTTATTATTGTTGTTGTTACTGTTGTAACAGTTCTCAAATAAAAAGTTTCTTGTAAGTTATGTAAATTTACAAGTTTAATAGTTTGTAAGTGATCTTAAAGTTTTTAATTGATCTTAAAGAGTGATCTTAAAGTAAAGTTTGATACAAGAATAATTTTATTAAAGTTAAGTTAAGTGCAAAAGAACTGTTAAACTTTTCAATAAAATATATTTTACATTAAAACTGAATAATTTACATTATTTGTTCCATTAACACAACATTACTGAACAGCTACAAACAGTAAACATGGTCCATGTGGAATAGTTGTCGCTGATCCCTCAGGCATCAGTAAAGTGTTCACGGATGAGCTGCTGGTGCAAGGCTCGAGCAATCGTTAAAGGTGCACGACAGCCCGCCCTCCTCCGCTGCCATGCTCCGGGTTCAGGTAGTTGCATGGCTTCCTCGTCCTCCTCTACCTCCTCGTCATCAGCATCTTCCTCATCATTATCATCGGTCACTCTCATCGCAGGTGGGTCTTCCACTACCAGGTGCTGCTGCCTCATGGTGGCTAAGTTATGCAGCTTGCAGCACACAACAGTGAACTGATTGACAATCCCAAGGGTGTACAGCAAGTAGCCTCCAGAATGGTCCAGGCATTGGAAACGCTGTTTCAAGATGCCAATGGTCCTCTCTATGATGCTGCGCGTCGCAATTTGCGACATGTTATATTCACGGTCAGTTTCCGTTCGGGTTACGCATAGGGGCATCATGAGCCAGGTGGCGAGGCCGTACCATTTGTCTCCCAGTAGCCAGCTTTGCCCTTCTGGCTGCTGCTGCTGAAACATGGCAGATATAATGCTGTCGCGTAGGATGAACACATCATGGGTGCTCCCAGGGTATCTTGCATCGACTGACATGATATGATGCAGTTGTCACACACGAGCTGTACATTAATAGAGCGGAAGCCTTTTCTGTTCCTGTATATCTTGGAATCCCCCAAAGGTGCTCGCAAGGCGATGTGGGTACAATCAACGCAGCCCTGTACCTTTGAGACGGCAACAATCCTGGAGAAGCCCACAGCCCTGTCATGGATTGCTTGGACAGTCATGGGGAACTTTGTGAAGTCATTCCTCCATGCATACAGTGCAGCTGTCACCTGGCAAATGCAGACATGTGTTGCATGTTGAGAGATGGTGCACACATTCCCAGTTGTAGCTTGAAATGAGCTGGAGGCATAGAATAAAAGTGCAGCTGTAACCTTCACTTCAACTGACAAAGCAGTCCTCCTGACGCTTCTAGGTTGCAGGTCTGCTTTGACCAACTCACAGATCTCAGTTACAATTTCTTTGCGGAAATGCAGTCTTCTGACACAGTCTGCATCACTCAGGTGGAGGTACGAACGCCTGTCTCAATATACCAGAGGTGGGTAAGGCCTCCTGCCCAGCACCCTACAAGCTCTGATGTTCCTGATGCGGTGACGTCGAATCAATTATCTCCTATATAGCACCATGATGCAGAAGACTCGCACAGGGTATCGCATTGTCAGTATTGCCCCCATACTTAAATTTAACCTTTAAAAGAAGCTCAAAATGGCAGGAAAGCAGGCAGGACAGGTTCATAGTGCTCTCTCTCCCCTAGGTCTATATGGATGGACCACATTCAAGGTCTTATGACTTCTCCTCTCTCCCCAGCCCCCCCCCTCCCCAAACTAATTGCTGTCTTGTGACTTCTCTTCCCTCTCCCCCCTTAACTAATTGCAGTCTTGTGACTTCACCTCTCTCCCCACCCCTTCACTAATTGCAGTCTTGTGATTTCTCCCCTTCTCTCTCCCCTCCTCCCTCCCCCCTGCAACCCCCCCCCCACCCCACCACTTATTGCAGTCTTCAGAAACTTTCCGATCGGCACCTCACTCCCCAGGCTCGAAGCCTTCCGATCGGCACCTCACTTTCTCTCCTCACCAGCCCCCCCCCCCCCCTCCGCTGCCCGCCCCCTTCCCACTCCACGGCTTGTTTTCTAGCTAAGCCCCGAGCCCATGTCCAGGCACAGGGCCGATTCTGCCGGCCAAAGCTACAACCCTCCAGGCCTGCTTCAAGACATTCAGTGGTGGCGTGGGAGTGAGTAAAAAAATGAGAAAACTTCTGAAATTCAACAAATTTACATTTACTATGTTGACAGGTAAAAAAAGTTGAATTTATTATTGATTTTTAGAGTGTTCTTGACTCTCTCCAAAATCTTCGATTTAAAAACAAAGCTGTCTTTCAGCGCCAATTTCTCAATGTGCACTGGTTTACTTAAGGTTTTTTGGGAATGGCCAAATACGCCGACCTAGGAGAAAATATGTTGGCCAAACTGCAAAAAATTGCACAGACATGAGGGAACGGCCCCCTCTGATGTAAAAAAATACTGGCCTAGAAAAATTATAACTAAGTCAATTACACCGGTGCAGATCGCAGAGAGAAACTTGGGAAAAATAAATACGCCCCAAAAAAATGGCGCGGGTCAAAAAAATGCCGCAAATGACCAGGGAAAATTGAGCTCCTAGATTTGAGAAGATTACACAAATATTATAGATGAAATAGAAGATGCAGTCTTCACAGTTTAGGTGTCTCAGAGACTGTGATAAAATGTAAATACCTAGGTTGGTCTTTCATGTTATTTATGATGACAACTGAGAGAAGAAAAAGCAAGGATAAGGAGCTGTCATGATCAGGTAGCCCTGCTGTTGGGATCCAAATGATGGCAATATCTTGCAGTAGGAGCAAACCTCATAACAGTTATAGTAGTGATGGAGCAGAAGGAGAATGTTTGCTGAAAAATTGGGGAACTAAAATGGTGGACTTGGGAAGAAAACTAAAGTTCAACAGTATGATTATAACAATAAATGGGCTAATGCCTCCACGCTACAGAATTTCATACAATTGTGTTAAGCCTTTGGACACTAATATTTGCAATGCATAATTTCCACGGCCATAGTTTCTGTTTATTTACTTTCCCGTTTGGAGCAGTCAGCAAATATGCTTGAAATTGGGAATACATGTGGGGGAATCGCGTCCACTGGCTGCATCTTGCATCATGTTGCAGAATTCACAAGTCTGATTCTCAAGTAAGACAATGATTGGGATTGTGACTGTCGACAAAAAGTTAATGAAATAACCTTCCCACCGACTCTCCTTCATCATAAAGAAGTATATTGTGACCTGTTTACTCTGTATGGGTGGCAGCGTTACAGGGCAATGATTCAACAGAGTGCTTCTGATTAGATAATCAACCGCATGTTATGAATGTCAGCAGATTAAATTACTACTTAAACTGATATGTAATGTAATACTTTTTAAACAGATAGTGTATTTTTACATTTTAAGTATCATTGGTTTATTTAAAAATATTTTTCTTTGCTTGGGAACATTGAATTCAGTGGGTGAAAGGGAAATAAACATGATATCAATGCCCAGCTAAAAGTATGTGTCATCACATAATGTTAAATGTTTTCTAATTAGCGGATCACCGGGAAATAACTGGGTATCGCACATTTCCCGGAGAGTTTGCAGTGGCTGGGAGTGTGTAATAAGAATTTAATGGTATTGCGGAGCTCCGATGTTTTCGGAACCTCAAGGTTGAATGTTGGAACAGTTCACAGTCATCGAATCCCCTGGAATGTGGGGCAGCCTTGACTGCATTTGCCAACGCTGTTTAATTTCTTTACGTGTGTGGTTTAGCTGTGATCACCTTTACAGAACCTTCCCCGTTGAAGTTTTCCCTGACGGAGTTTGCATATTCTGTTGCTGCTGTCATTTCATCACCATGCAGCTTCTCATCGAATGGCAACTAAAACTTGACCATCTTTATAATGGAGTCAGGAAGCGGGGAAATGAGAGTTTTTGTACAAAGCTAAAACATACCCGGGGGCAATATTTTCACTATTTTTTGTTTGTGGTGAAACCATAAATAAGTTCACTCTCTACAAGTTTACATTATTTCACAACAAATAATGAACATAGGAAATCTTTCCCCCATTATATAAAATACTCTGTTACAGAAGTATCGCATCACGTGTATAAGATATAATCTATATACAGAAGTGTTACATCTCTGTAGCTCTTTCAGTTCCTACACAAATTCGCCCGGAATCTCCTGCTCGGCCACCATAAATTTGGTGAAAATGCTGCAGAAACCCAAGAAAAAGGACTCAAATGCTGTTTATGTCGTTCTTGCATCGCTCCTGCGGTACTTCCAGCCGAAGGTAAAGCAGCCGAGCGCGAGAACCGGGAGAGAGGAAATTCCCAGCTATTATCTAACACACTGAGCTACAGAAGTATGAATCTATTATATATTAACGAGGCATGATATTCCATTTTAAAAATACACGAGAAACCCCTTGTGCCAACCTCCTTTGAGTTTTTTTTTCATTTTAAAAATGCCCGTGTTTACCTGCAGTATCTGCTCCCGACTAGATGGTGCTGCGATAGCCTTTTACAATGATAAAAATCATGTCATGTAACTTAGTTCCAGAAAGTAATAGCTGCCACTGTGTAAAAGAGGAGTCTGTACATGCAGAATACATCAGCATCATAGGCAGTCTCTAGAAATCGAGGAAGACTTACTTCCACTCTAAAAGTGAGTTCTCAGGTGACTGTACAGTCCAATATGAGAATTACAGTCTCTGTCACAGGTGGGAAAGACAGTGGTTGAAGGAAAGGGTGGGTGGGGAGTCTGGTTTGCCGCACACTCCTTCCGCTGCCTGTGCTTGTTTTCTGCATGCTCTCGACGACGAGACTCGAGGTGCTCAGCGCACTCCCAGATGCTCTTCCTCCACTTAGGGCGGCCTTTGGCCAGGGACTCCCAGGTGTCGGTGGAGATGTTGCATTTTATCAAGGAGGCTTTGAGGGTGTCCTTGAAACATTTCCTCTGCCCACCTGGGGCTCGCTTGCCGTGTAAGAGCTTGCTTTGGGAGTCTTGTGTCAGGCATGTGAACTATGTGGCCTGCCCAATGGAGCTGGTTGAGTGTGGTCAGTGCTTCGATGCTGGGGATGTTGGCCTGATTGAGGACACCAACATTAGTGCGTCTGTCCTCCCAGGGGATTTGCAGGATCTTGCGGAGACAACGCTGGTGGAATTTCTCCAGCGACTTGAGGTGTTTACTGTACATGGTCCAAGTCTCTGAGCCTTACAGGAGGGTAGGTATCACTGCAGACCCTGTACACCATGAGCTTGGTGCCAGATTTGAGGGCCTGGTCTTCGAACATTCTCATCATACAACAGTAGCCTGTCTAGCAAAATGATTTCTGTAATGCCAGAAATTGTTACATTTTGGAAGTATTTCATGAATTGGAATGATTTATATTGTCTTTAGTAATGAATATTCTCAAAGATACCCACCATCATCATAGGCAATCCCTTGAATCGAGGATGACTTGCTTCCATGTCAAAATGTTCACAGGTGTTTCAATGAAAGACCTAAAATTTCAGGTCCGAACAAAATCTTGAAGGTTGGAAGCTGCCCGTGCTTGGATGTTGCACACCAGCCACCTCATGGGCTTGACAGAGCTAGGTCTTGGTCTTGGTCCAGTAGCAAGGATTAACCAAGACAATTGGAGACCAGCTCTGCTGCACGGAGCTAGTGTGCACACATATCGCAGTGTGGGCTGGCCCATGCTGTTCCTGGGCCCTCGCCTTTTCTGAGCTCCGAAATCATGCCTCTCCTGGGCCCCGATTACGTCCTCTACAAATCTCTCGCCGTTCCTGTCATGTATCTTACATTATTATATATAACTGTTTCCTAACATGCTATACATGACTATAATAAGATATGACCTGTAACCACCAGCATACCTTACCACCAGGGGTGCACTTGCAAGAGATAGGTATATAAGGACAGGTCTCAGGCAAGTACAGCATTCCAGAGCTGTGAAATAAAGGTGCAGGTCCAGAGTGACCTTGACTTCACTACATGCCTCATGTGAATCTGTGCTGAAGGGACAGGACTTTACAGTGGCGATGAGTTACGGGATTACAGAATCCACAGAATGGCGAACAACGGATCAGATGAAAAGTACAATGCTGGAGACAATTGGGAGGACTTTATAGAAAGGCTCCAGCAAAGCTTTGTAACCAAAGACTGGTTAGGAGACGACAAAGCAGACAAGAGAAGAGCCCACCTCTTGACCAGCTGTGGCTCGAAAACATACGCTTTAATAGAGGATCTGCTGGCACCCGAGAAACCAGCAAGCAAGTCGTTTGAAGAATTGAGCACACTGGTAAGAGACCACCTGAAGCCAGCGAGCAGCCTACACATGGCCAGACACAGATTCTACAACTACAGACGCTGTGTGGGCCAGAGCATACCCGACTTCGTGGCGGAACTTCGGAGGTTGGCTAGTTTATGTGAGTTCTCCGATGAACTGAGGAGAGAAATGCTGAGAGACTTTTTCATTGAAGGAATAGGCCATGCAGGCATATTTCGAAAGCTCATAGAGACCAAGAACCTGACCTTAGAGGCAGCAGCACTGGTTGCACAGACATTCTTGGTAGAGGAAGAAGAAACGAGGCTGATTTACAATGCGAGCAATCAACTACAAACTGAGAGAAGCTCAAGAGAGATCTGCCAGACGCTGCTCATTCTGTGGGAACAATGGAAGCAGTTTGTGCTGGAGGTGTGTGGGTGGGCACTCGTCAAGGGAATGTTGATTTCAGCAGGCTGTTTTCAGGAACTGTGAATATACAGGGCATTTGGCCCGCAGTGCAAAAAAGCGGTAGCTCGGCTGGTATACGAATCGGATGGTTCGGAAAGCGGACCAGAAGATGGTGGGGACAGTACCCGAGACACCGATGTACAGCGGGTCAACACGATCAATGGCCGCTGCTCCTACAACAGGACGCCTCCTAGAATGATGAGGGTCCTACTCAACGGGATACCTGTCAACATGGAGCTGGATACAGGAGCGAGTCAATCTCTCATGGGCGCTCATCAATTTGAACAACAGTGGCCGCATAAAAGAGACAGACCAAAACTCACAAGGGTCGATACCAAACTAAGGACCTATACCAAAGAAATCGTACCAATCCTCGGCAGCTCCATGCTCTCTGTCACACTCAAAGGGACAGTGAACCGACTTCTCCTGTGGATTGTCCCCGGAGACCCCCCAGCACTGCTGGGGAGAAGCTGGCTGGCAAAACTAAACTGGAAATGGGATGATGTCCATGCCATGTCATTAGAGGAACGGACCTCCCGCTCAACAGTTATAAAGCGATTTGAACATCTCTTTCAGCCAAGTGTGGGCACTTTCAAAGGGGCCAAAATCAAAATCTACATCACACAGGAAGCTAGACCGGTCTATCACAAGGCCAGAGCTGTACCCTATGTGATGAGGGAAAAGATTTAACACGAACTAGACAGGCTTCTGCGGGAAGGCATTATATCACCTGTGGAATTTAGCGACTGGGCAAGTCCCATCGTCCCAGTCATGAAGCCTGATGGATCCGTACGAATCTGTGGGGACTACAAATCTACCATAAACAGAGTCTCCCTACAGGACCAGTACCCGCTGCCCAGAGCAGAGGACTTATTTGCCACATT
Source organism: Pristiophorus japonicus (assembly GCF_044704955.1). NCBI lineage: Eukaryota > Metazoa > Chordata > Chondrichthyes > Pristiophoridae > Pristiophorus > Pristiophorus japonicus. The sequence goes on along the minus strand of NC_091985.1, from coordinate 45,859,780 downwards.
GGCTGGAGGTAAACTTTTCTCAAAATTAGACCTCACATCTGCTATTATGCAAGAATTGACCGAGGAATCCAAGCTACTCACCACCATCAACACACATCGAGGCCTTTTCATGTACAATCGATGCCCATTCGGCATCAGGTCGGCAGCTGCCATATTCCAGCGCAACATGAAGAGTCTGCTCAAGTCCATCCCGGGGACGGTTGTATTTCAAGATGACATACTTATCACGGGCAGGGACACCGACTCCCATCTCCATAATTTGGAGGAAGTGCTAAAGCGGTTGGATCGGGTAGGCCTACGAGTCAAGAAATCCAAGTGCCTGTTTCTCGCACCCGAGGTTGAATTTTTGGGCAGAAGGATTGCCGCTGATGGAATCTGCCCAGCAGAGTCCAAAACAGAAGTAATTCGCCTGGCACCCAGGCCCCGGAATGTCTCAGAACTGCGCGTCTTTCTCGGGCTACTCAATTATTTTGGGAACTTTATGCAGAACTTAAGCACGCTGCTGGAGCCTCTCCACATGCGACTCAGGAAGGGGTGTGATTGGTTTTGGGGGGACGCCCAGGAATGCGCCTTCAATAAGGAACGCAACCTTCTGTGTTTCAACAGTGTTTTGACTTTCTTTGATCCAGGTAAAAAGTTAGTTCTCACATGCGATGCGTCAGCGTATGGGGTCAGGTGCGTTTTGCAAAATGTCAATAGTGCGGGCAAATTACAACCCATAGCTTATGCCTCCAGGTCACTTTCGCGGGCGGAGCGCAGGTACGGAATGGTAGAGAAGGAGGCACTCACGTGCGTGTATGGTGTCAAAAAGATGCACAATACCTTTTTGGGGCCAAGTTCGCATTAGAAACCGACCACAAGCCCCTCACGTCCCTCCTATCCAAGAGCAAGGCAATAAATGCCAACGCCTCGGCGCGAATTCAATGGTGTGCACTCATGCTGCCGTCCTACGACTATACCACAAGGCACAGACCAGGCACAGACAACTGTGCCGACGCGCTCAACAGGCTACCCCTGGTGACCATGGAAGGGTCTGACGAACAGCACTGAGATAGTCATGGCAATCAATGCCTTTGAGTCCACAGGTTCGCGCATGACGGCTTGCCAAATCAGAGCCTGGACGGCCAGCGACCCCACATTATCCTTAGTAAAAAGATGTGTCCTAACTGGTGACTGGGCAGAGGCTTGCAATGCCTGCCCCGAGGAATTAAAACCCTTTCACAGGTGCATACATGAGCTATCACTACAAGCAGACTGCCTGATGTGGGGCAGCTGAGTAGTCATGCTTCTGTGAGGCAGAGAGGCATTTGTCCGGGAGCTCCACCGCGAGCACCCGGGGATCATTCTCATGAAGGCCATAGCCAGATCCCACGTCTGGTGGCCTGGTATTGACGTGGACTTCAAGCTCTGCGTCCGAAGGTGCACCAATTGTGCCCAACTCAACAATGCCCCCAGGGAGGCTCCCCTGAGCCCCTGGCCCTGGCCTACCAAACCGTGGTCGCGGGTGCACGTCGACTATGCGGGCCCATTCATAGGCAAAATGTTCCTCGTAGTTGTAGATACATTTTCAAAGTGGATCGAATGCACCATTTTAAACTCGAGCACAACCTCCACCACTGTGGAGAGCCTCGCAACCATGTTTGCAACGCACGGAATCCCTGACATATTGGTCAGTGACAATGGTCTGTGCTTCACCAGCGCTGAATTCCAAGACTTTATAATTGACCACGGCATAAATCACGTCAAGACGGCACCGTTCAAGCCGGCCGCCAATGGCCAGGCGGAGAGAGTAGTGCAAATCATTAAACAAGGCATGCTTAAAATCCAAGGTCCCATGCTGCAGGGTCACCTGTCGCGACTGCTGCTGGCATACAGATCTCGTCCGCGCTCATTTACTGGGATCCCCCCCGCGCAACTGTTGATGAAAAGGACTTTAAAAACAAGGCTCTCATTAATCCTCCCAGACATGCACGAAATCGTTGAGGCAAAGCGCCGTAAGCTGACTGAGTACCATGACAGAAATTCGAGGGGGAGATGGAATGAGATAGGGGACAAAGTGTTTGTACTAAACTATGGCAGGGGTCCCAAATGGCTTGCAGGGACAGTAACGAGCAAGGAAGGAAACAGGCTACTGGTAGTACAAATGGACAATGGCAAAACCTGCCGGAGGCATGTCGACCAAGTCAAAAGCAGATTTATCAACAACACTGCGGAACCAGAGGCAGACTACAATGTGGAACTGGCACCACACCTGATGGACAGACAGAGAGAACAACCTGAGGAAAGGGCAATCCCAACAGACAGCCCAGGCGAGATACCAGCAACCACACCCAAAGAAAAACAGACACCAAGGCAAACAACTGAACCACAACTCAGACGCTCCACGCGAGAGCGTAGACCACCTGAGAGACTGAACCTATAAAGACAATAAGACCTTGGGGGAGGGTGATGTCATGTATCTTACATTATTATATATAACTGTATCCCAACATGCTATACATGACTGTAATAAGATATGACCTGTAACCACCAGCATACCTTACCACCAGGGGTGCACTTGCAAGAGACAGGTATATAAGGACAGGTCTCAGGCAAGTGCAGCATTCCAGAGCTGTGAAATAAAGGTGCAGGTCCAGAGTGACCTTGACTTCACTACATGCCTCGTGTGAATCTGTACTGAGGGGACAGGACTTTACAGTTCCTTCACCCCAACCTTGCCGCTCCTGCAGTACCTGCCCATGCTCCAATCACTGACCTGGACCTTGATGATGTCGCTGTTTACTGCTGTTGCTCTCCTGCTCCAGCATGTGCTGCTCCTTCCGCTCCCCGGCCTGCTCCGATGGTGCTTGCAAGCCGGGGGCCGCGCCTGTACTGTTGCAAAATACAAAGCATAATATGAGCTACTACTGTGCATGCTACAGAACATGTGAATTATTCAGGAAAAAAACTTGCAATGGATTAACTTTTCAATGTTTATTTTTGTGCGGGAACTTCGGCAAATCTCACCCTTTTTTGTGATTTTTGATCCTCTGTTTCTTTCCACCTAGCCTGACATTGCGCTCAGAAGGGCAGACACATGGCCAGCTCCCAAGCTGTCATCAATGTGTTCCGTAATATAAACATAGAAACATAGAAAATAGGCGCAGATGCAGGCTATTCAGCCCTTCGCGCCTGCACCACCATTCAATATGATCATCACTGATCATGCAACTTCAGTTCCCCACTCCCGCCTTCTCTCCATACCCCCTGATCCCTTTAGCCGTAAGGGTACATCTAACTCCCTTTTGAATATATCCAACGAACTGGACTCAATAACCTTCTGTGGTAGAGAACGCCATACGTTCACAATTCTCTGGGTGAAAAAGTTTCTCCTCATCTTGGTCCTAAATGGCTTACCCCTTATCCATAGACTGTGACCCCAGGTTCTGGACTGCCACAACATCAGGAACATTCTTCCTGCATCTAACCTGTCCAATCCCGTCAGAATTTTATATGCTTCTGTGAGATCCCCTTTCATTTTTCTAAATTCCAGTGAATATAAGCCTAGTCGATCCAGTCTTTCTTTATATGTCAGTCCTGCCATCCCGGGAGTCAGTCTGGTGAACCTTCGCTGCACTCCCTCAATAGTAAGAATGTCCTTCCTCAGATTAGGAGACCAAAACTGCACACATTACTCAAGGTTTGATCTCACCAAGGCCCTGTACAACTGCAGTAAGACCTCCCTGCTCCTATGCTCAAATCCTCTCGCTATGAAGGCCAACATGCCATTTGCTTTCTTTACTGTCTGCTGTACCTGCATACCACTTTCAATGACTGATGTACCATGACACCCAGGTCTCGTTGCACCTCCTTTTTTACTAATCTGTCACCATTCAGATAATATTCTGCCTTCCTGTTTTTGCTAGCAAAGTGGATAACCTCACATTTATCCACATTATACTGCATCTGCCATGCATTTGCCCACTCACTAATGAACTGCTGGTTTGCACCAGGGACCCTTCCTCTGCCCAATCGCCCCCCGCCCTGCATCATGACGCTCTCCTCCAAATTTACTTCTACTTTTCCCAGTCAGATTGTCTCTGGGAATTGACAAGGACTCGAAGTTGTGACTTTCCCATTTTTATAGTACCTGTGTAAAGCATAACTATGTCCCCCAATGGTATAACGTTTACACTGGGATTAACTTCCTGTCTAATTGCAGTGACAGACTTTTAATACAGTTTACTTGGTGTTTGGACTGTAGGTTAATATGTTGTTAACTTGAGTGAATGCAGGGTTATCAGAATGGATCTTTTAGTAAATGTTCTCCTTATGTTTGTGCTTTGTCTATTTATGGGTTTATTTTTTCCCTTGGCTGTCTTTATTTTACTGTCAAAGTAATTTTATGGTGGATATCATTTTTCTTTGTTTTGCGAACTGGATCATTTTATAGTCCAACTTAACTATTGCTTTGGAAAAATATTATTGTTTTTGTTGTTTACATAAAGGGGTAAAAGTTGGAATACAAATTCTGGCAAGGGAATTAAAACTATAAATTCTAATTATCTGGATATAATATAAAACACGATAATGTTGAGATGATAATAGCAATTGAAAGTGGCTGAGTTTTAAAGAATATCCCAGGATCGGCCCCCAACCTGTGGTGAGGGAGCTGATCTCAGGGGCGATGGTAAGAATGCTACATTGATGACTGTATCGGTGCCGTTTCCTGCTCTCGCCCTGAACTGGAAAATTTCATTCACTTTGCATCCAATTGCCACCCTTCCCTCAGCATTCCAGGTGGACCATGTGAAGGTGAGGGAAGGGTGGAAATTGGATGCAAAGTGAATGAAATATTCTACTTCAGGACGAGAGTCAGAAACAGCACTGATAGAGTCATCAATGTATGCAGATTCCCATAGCAACACCTTTATAGTGGAGGAAGTGAATGGAGTTAAAGGAGAAGTTATTCAATGTGAGACCAAGTTCAGCCAGACAGAGGAGGGTGTTGGTGGGTGGGGACTGGTTGGGCCTGTGCTTGAGGAAGAAGCGGAGCGCCCTCAGGCCCTCAGGCCATCCTGGTGGGGGATGGAAGTGCAGAGGGATTGAACATTCATAGTGAAAAGGAGATGGTTGGAGCCAGGAAATGTTAAAGTGGCGGAGGGCATTAGAGGAGTCATGGATGTAGTCCAACAATTTCAGACCTTAACATCTGCCCACATTTTACTCTGATGTATTTTTTCTCTCTTTGTTTCCATGGCAGCTGATAATTATCCTGCCAATCATACCCCATCTAAACTAATCTTTTTCTAACTTCTGCTATTACCATCTCAAGTCGTCCCATCATCCCTTTTGTCTCTCAAATCTCTCCTGCCTTCCACCCTATCACAGATCTTCCCTTTTGTTCTTTCCTCCCCTCCCCCTTTCAGTGCTCCTTAAGAATTTGTTCATTTCAAACATTTGCCAGTTCTGACGAAAGGTCATCGACCCGAAACATTAACTCTGTTTCTCTCTCCACAGACGCTGCCTGACCCGCTGAGATTTTCAGCATTTTCTGTTTTTATTTCAGATACCAGCATCCGCAGTATTTTGCTTTTGTAAGATTATTTAACTCCGGGCAAGTTTTGGGCAAGTGGCTAGCGAGGAGAGTTGGAAATTCAACCATTGCCCAAGAAATAAGTCCCGAGATATTTTAACTCCTGGGCCTCATTTAAATAATTTTAAGTCGGCAAGAAATGGTGGAAAGTCACATGGCCCAGAGCCCGCCTGCTGACACCAGGTAGGTGGTAGGGTCAGCTGCAGGGGCTGTCTCACAGGAGTCTCGCTTTCGAGAATGAGGGAGCTGTCCAAGGCTCAAGATGTGTAAGCTTTCCTTATAGGGACTGGCGGAGCACCCCTGCACCTTCTAGCCCCACAAGGATAGTAAAAGAATCCTGCCTGCTTGGGCCTCTTCTGGGACCAGCTCCTCCTCCTGCTGTCTTCACATGACGGGAAAGCAACAGCGGATTCCCTGCTCAGGCCACCAGTTAAAATTGCACCCGACATGTATAGGTCAAGAAAGACCCCGCCGACTTTGGGCGGGTGCCCTTGCCATCTTTTCTGTTAACTCCAAGCAGCGACTTCCTGGTGGCTTTGAGCCGGTTTGTACCTCGGTGATTTTAACTGCCTACCCACCTGGTTTCTGCCCCATGTGTACCAATCTTCTGCTCCTTCAGTGAGAATACACATAAGAATACAAATCACTGCCTTTGTTCATGGGGCAAGTGGTTTAGCATTTCCCAACCCCCAGTTACCTTCTCAACCATTCAACAATTAAGGACAGCATTCTACTGAGATTGACAGAGCAGACATACCACAGACCCAACAGTAGTCACAACAGTGCAAAGGTGAGAGATGAGTCTGCTCAGTAATCAACATGTGAGAAAGAGCATGGAAGGCATGAAGGTGGTGGTTTTCAAATGTGAAGACCACATATTGGGCTAGAATTTCCATTTCATTTTCAGCGGTTTTCTCGTCGGAAAACCACCTGGCAAAAATTTCCACTCCATTTTTTAAAGAGTTCCGCCGGCGTTTTCGAAATATTGCTGGGGAGTGGACCGCCCGCGTGCACCGCCGATAAAACCACTACCGTCCAAGTTTTGATTCAGCGGTGACCTGTAGGTAGGATCAAAAACCGCCCACAAAAAGCAACCGGAGCTGGGCGGTAGGTAAGGAGCCCTGCAAAGAAAGGTAAGTTAAGGGTTTTTTTATAATTCTTTCCAAATTGTTTTACAGCGATTAAGTTAAAAAGGGTCTTGAGAATGTTTCCTGATTTTTTATTTTTTGTTTCTTGGAAAAAATATTTTGTGTTTTTCCCCCTCCCTAGGCCCAACCGCAGCCTCGGCCTAAATTTAAGTAATTACCGCCCATTTTGATTAAAAACCGTCCAATTTTCCCAGGATCGTGTTTAACCGACTAGAATCTACGTGTAATATCCATTTTCTCGCCGGGCGGTATTTTTTCCCTTTTTTATGCAATTTTTCGCCAGTGTCAATTTAAGAATCTTAGCGATCTTTTGGGGCGGCAATCCGGCGGTGGCAGGTTTTAGGGAAATTCGAGCAAATAATATTTTACGAAAAAGAGAGAAAAGGAAGCAATTGCATCTCAGAATCCCAGAAATGCTTTGGATTTCATATGAGGTCATCAAGACCCCCAAAGCTACTTGAGTCCAAAGTGACCCTTGAATCCCTAGTTGATGTGGTTATGCCTCATGCTTTCATTGTTTGGCTGAGTCTTCACCATCATAAAATTTTCTTCAGTAATAGATAACTGTTATAGTTAATTGTTCCCATGCCCTTAATATCTGATCTAATACCAAACTGTACTCCCATTTTCCTAAAACCACTGATACCAAAGAGTTGGATACCTTACAGAATACTGACAAGAGTGATCCTTACCAAATGCCAAATGCTAAAACATATCCACCTCCTTCATTTGTAACTTTCCTCAGTTACACTAAGACATTTTAGAGTGAAAGGCTAGAAATGCAGCTGGTTGCTGTTTGGATCCAGAGTGTTTTCCAAGCTAGGTCAAGAGATTACATCTACAGAAACTGCTCTGACCTGAGAAGCTTATGAACAACAAATTTTAACATAGTATTAATAAAATTTCATGGAACTTCACATAGAATTGCATAGAATTTACAACACAGAAACAAGCCATTTGGCCCAACCAGTCCATATTGGTCTTTACCCTTCACATGAGCATCCCGTGTGTCTGCCCAGTTCCCATATCCTTTTATTCCATTTTCTTTCAATTACATATCTAACTTATTCTTAAAAGTTAATGTGGTCACTGCTTCAATCACTAATTTCAGTAATACACTCCACAGCCTGACAACCCTCTTTATGAAAAAGTTTCTCCTGCTTTATATTCTAAATATTTTACCTTTAATCTTATATTTATATCCACTCACTCTAAACCCCTCAAATACTGTAAAAAGTCTAAGGGCGATTTGAAACCTGAGTTGAAATTACCCGAAAGAATTACCTGCCCGTGTCCTGCTTCCATTTTAATCTGCTCTTTTGAGCAGGTGAGAAGGACAAATCAATGGGGCTAATCTGTTACCTAGGATATACAACACAGAAACAGGCCATTCAGCCAAAGCAGTCCATGCTCCACTCAAGCCTCCTCCCGTCTTTCCTCATCTAACTCTATCAGCATAACTCTCTATTCACGTCTCCCTCATATGCTTGTCTAACTGTCCTTTAAATGCACCCATACTATTCACGTCAACCACTCCCTGTGGTAGAGAGTTCAAAATTCTCATCACTCTGTGGGTAAAGACGTTTCTTCTGAATTCCCTATTTAATTTCTTGGTGACTATCTTATATTGCTGCCTTCTAGTTATGCTCTTCCTCATAAGTGGAAACATTCTTTCTGTCATCATCATCATAGGCAGTCCCTCGAAATCAAGGAAGACTTGCTTCCATTCTAAAAGTGAGTTCTTAGGTAGCTGAAAAGTCCGATACGGAAATTACAGTCTCTGTCACAGGTGGGACAGATAATCGTTGAAGGAAAGGGTGGGTGGGGAGTCTGGTTTGCCGCACGCTCCTTCCGCTGTCTACGCTTGCTTTCTGCATGCTCTCGGCGACGAGACTCGAGGTGCTCAGTGACCTCCCAAATGCTGTTCCTCCACTTAGGGCGGTCTTTGGCCAGGGATTCCCAAGTATCGATGAAGATGTTGCATTTTATCAAGGAGGCTTTGAGGGTGTCCTTGAAGCATTTCCTCTGCCCACCTGGGGCTCGCTTGCCGTGTAAGAGTTCCGAGTAGAGTGCTTGCTTTGGGAGTCTTGTATCAGGCATGCGAACAATGTGGCCCGCCCAACAGAGCTGGTCGAGTGTGGTCAGTGCTTCGATGCTGGGGATGTTGGCGTGATTGAGGACACTAACTTTGGTGCGTCTGTCCTCCCAGGGGATTTGCAGGATCTTGCAGAGACATTGTTGGTGGTATTTCTCCAGCGATTTGAGGTGTCCACTGTATATGGTCCACATCTCTGAGCCATACAGGAGGGCGGGTATCACTACAGCCCTATAGACCATATACTTGGTGCCAGATTTGAGGGCCTGATCTTCGAACGCTCTCTTCCTCAAGCGGCCGAAGGCTGTGCTGGTGCACTGGAGACGGTGTTGAACCTCGTCGTCAATGTCTGCCCTTGCTGATAATAGGCTCCCGAGGTATGGAAAGTGGTCCACATTGTCCAGGGCTGCGTCTTGGTTTGGTTCGGTGGCAGTCGGGAGCAGCGTCGAGGAGGTGCGTGGAGAGGCCTATAAAAGGCACAGCAGGGAGTCCGGGACCCAGCGTCGGCGGCAGTCGGGAGCAGCGTCGAGGAGGTGCATAGAGAGGCCTATAAAAGGCACAGCAGGGAGTCCGGGGCCCAGCGTCGGCGGCAGTCGGGAGCAGCATCGAGGAGGTGCGTGGAGAGGCCTATAAAAGGCGTGACTTGTGCAGCTACAGGGAGAAGGCAAAAAAGAAGTAGAAAGAAATCAAAAGGTGACGTCACAGCCAAGAGGGTAAGTGATTGGCTGGTGATTGGTGAGTAGTTTTTCTTTTTTCTCTTCTATAACACTGAGTAACTTTTAACATTGTTGTTGCCAATTTAAGTGTATCTAAGGGTTAAGTCATGGCAAGAGAGCTCGGTCGGGTGTTATGCTCCATGTGGGAACTCAGGGACGACACCAGTGCCCCTGACGACTATATCTGCAGGAAGTGTATCCACCTCAAGCTCCTGACGGTCTGCGTTGCGGAGTTGGAGCTGAGGGTGGATGCACTCTGGAGCATCCACGATGCTGAGAATGACGTGAGTATCACGTGTAGCAAGTTGGTCGTACCGCAGGGAAAGGGTCCACAGCCAGATAGGGAATGGAAGACCAACAGGAAGAGCAGTGCAAGGAAGGTAGTGCAGGAGTCCCATGTGGTCATCCCCCTGCAAAACAGATACACTGCTTTGGGTACTGTTGAGGGGGATGACTCATCAGGGGAGGGCAGCAGCAGCCAAGTTCAAGGCACCATGGCTGGCTCTGCTGCACAGGAGGGCAGGAAAAAGAGTGGGAGAGCAATAGTGATTGGGGATTCAATGGTGAGGGGAATAGATAGGCGTTTCTGCGGCCGCAACCGAGACTCCAGGATGGTATGTTGCCTCCCTGGTGCAAGGGTCAAGGATGTCTCGGAGCGGGTGCAGGACATTCTAAAAAGGGAGGGAGAACAGCCAGTTGTCGTGGTGCACATTGGTACCAACGACATAGGTAAAAAAAGGGATAAGGTCCTACGAAACGAATTTAAGGAGCTAGGAGCTAAATTAAAAAGTAGGACCTCAAAAGTAGTAATCTCGGGATTGCTACCAGTGCCACGTGATAGTCAGAGTAGGAATCGCAGGATAGCGCAGATGAATACGTGGCTTGAGGAGTGGTGCAGCAGGGAGGGATTCAAATTCCTGGGGCATTGGAACCGGTTCTGGGGGAGGTGGGACCAGTACAAACCGGACGGTCTGCACCTGGGCAGGACCGGAACCAATGTCCGAGGGGGAGTGTTTGCTAGTGCTGTTGGGGAGGATTTAAACTAATATGGCAGGGGGATGGAAACCAATGCAGGGAGACAGAGGGAAACAAAAAGGAGGCAAAAGCAAAAGACAGAAAGGAGATGAGGAAAAGTGGAGGGCAGAGAAACCCAAGGCAAAGAACAAAAAGGGCCACTGTACAGCATAATTCTAAAAGGACAAAGGGTGTTAAAAAAAACAAGCCTGAAGGCTTTGTGTCTTAATGCAAGGAGTATCCGCAATAAGGTGGATGAATTAACTGTGCAAATAGATGTTAACAAATATGATGTGATTGGGATTACGGAGACGTGGCTCCAGGATGATCAGGGCTGGGAACTCAACATCCAGGGGTATTCAACATTCAGGAAAGATAGAATAAAAGGAAAAGGAGGTGGGGTAGCATTGCTGGTTAAGGAGCAAATTAAGGCAATAGTTCGGAAGGACATTAGCTTGGATGATGTGGAATCTATATGGATAGAGCTGCAGAATACCAAAGGGCAAAAAACGTTAGTGGGAGTTGTGTACAGACCTCCAAACAGTAGTAGTGATGTTGGGGAGGGCATCAAACATGAAATTAGGGGTGCATGCAATAAAGGTGCAGCAGTTATAATGGGTGACTTTAATATGCACATAGATTGGGTTAACTAAACTAGAAGTAATACGGTGGAGGAGGATTTCCTGGAGTGCATAAGGGATGGTTTTTTAGACCAATATGTCGAGGAACCAACTAGGGGGGAGGCCATCTTAGACTGGGTGTTGTGTAATGAGAGAGGATTAATTAGCAATCTCGTTGTGCGAGGCCCCTTGGGGAAGAGTGACCATAATATGGTGGAATTCTGCATTAGGATGGAGAATGAAACAGTTAATTCAGAGACCATGGTCCAGAACTTAAAGAAGGGTAACTTTGAAGGTATGAGGCGTGAATTGGCTAGGATAGATTGGCGAATGATACTGAAGGGGTTGACTGTGGATGGGCAATGGCAGACATTTAGAGACCGCATGGATGAACTACAACAATTGTACATTCCTGTCTGGCGTAAAAATAAAAAAGGGAAGGTGGCTCAACGGTGGCTATCAAGGGAAATCAGGGATTGTATTAAAGCCAAGGAAGTGGCATACAAATTGGCCAGAAATAGCAGCGAACCCGGGGACTGGGAGAAATTTAGAACTCAGCAGAGGAGGACAAAGGGTTTGATTAGGGCAGGGAAAATGGAGTACGAGAAGAAGCTTGCAGGGAACATTAAGACGGATTGCAAAAGTTTCTATAGATATGTAAAGAGAAAAAGGTTAGTAAAGACAAACGTAGGTCCCCTGCAGTCAGAATCAGGGGAAGTCATAACGGGGAACAAAGAAATGGCGGACCAATTGAACAAGTACTTTGGTTCGGTATTCACTGAGGAGGACACAAACAACCTTCCGGATATAAAAGGGGTCGGAGGGTCTAGTAAAGAGAAGGAACTGAGGGAAATCCTTATTAGTCGGGAAACTGTGTTGGGGAAATTGATGGGATTGAAGGCCGATAAATCCCCAGGGTCTGATGGACTGCATCCCAGAGTACTTAAGGAGGTGGCCTTGGAAATAGTGGATGGATTGACAGTCATTTTCCAACATTCCATTGACTCTAGATCAGTTCCTATGGAGTGGAGGGTAGCCAATGTAACCCCACTTTTTAAAAAAGGAGGTAGAGAGAAAACAGGGAATTATAGACCGGTCAGCCTGACATCGGTAGTGGGTAAAATGATGGAATCAATTATTAAGGATGTCATAGCAGTGCATTTGGAAAGAGGTAATATGATAGGTCCAAGTCAGCATGGATTTGTGAAAGGGAAATCATGCTTGACAAATCTTCTGGAATTTTTTGAGGATGTTTCCAGTAGAGTGGACAAGGGAGAACCAGTTGATGTGGTATATTTGGACTTTCAGAAGGCTTTCGACAAGGTCCCACACAAGAGATTAATGTGCAAAGTTAAAGCACATGGGATTGGGGGTAGTGTGCTGACATGGATTGAGAACTGGTTGTCAGACAGGAAGCAAAGAGTAGGAGTAAATGGGAACTTTTCAGAATGGCAGGCAGTGACTAGTGGGGTACCGCAAGGTTCTGTGCTGGGGCCCCAGCTGTTTACACTGTACATTAATGATTTAGACGAGGGGATTAAATGTAGTATCTCCAAATTTGCGGATGACACTAAGTTGGGTGGCAGTGTGAGCTGCGAGGAGGATGCTATGAGGCTGCAGAGCGACTTGTATAGGTTAGGTGAGTGGGCAAATGCATGGCAGATGAAGTATAATGTGGATAAATGTGAGGTTATCCACTTTGGTGGTAAAAACAGAGAGACAGACTATTATCTGAATGGTGACAGATTAGGAAAAGGGGAGGTGCAAAGAGACCTGGGTGTCATGGTACATCAGTCATTGAAGGTTGGCATGCAGGTACAGCAGGCAGTTAAGAAAGCAAATGGCATGTTGGCCTTCATAGCGAGGGGATTTGAGTACAGGGGCAGGGAGGTGTTGCTACAATTGTACAGGGCCTTGGTGAGGCCACACCTGGAGTATTGTGTACAGTTTTGGTCTCCTAACCTGAGGAAGGACATTCTTGCTATTGAGGGAGTGCAGCGAAGGTTCACCAGACTGATTCCCGGGATAGCGGGACTGACCTATCAAGAAAGACTGGATCAACTGGGCTTGTATTCACTGGAGTTCAGAAGAATGAGAGGGGACCTCATAGAAACGTTTAAAATTCTGACGGGGTTAGACAGGTTAGATGCAGGAAGAATGTTCCCAATGTTGGGGAAGTCCAGAACCAGGGGACACAGTCTAAGGATAAGGGGGAAGCCATTTAGGACCGAGATGAGGAGGAATTTCTTCACCCAGAGAGTGGTGAACCTGTGGAATTCTCTACCACAGAAAGTTGTTGAGGCCAATTCACTAAATATATTCAAAAAGGAGTTAGATGAAGTCCTTACTACTAGGGGAATCAAGGGGTATGGTGAGAAAGCTGGAATGGGGTACTGAAGTTGCATGTTCAGCCATGAACTCATTGAATGGCGGTGCAGGCTAGAAGGGCCGAATGGCCTACTCCTGCACCTATTTTCTATGTTTTATGTTTCTATGTTTTCTGTTTTCATGAAGGAAGACACAAATAACCTTCCGGAAATACTAGGGGACCAAGGGTCTAGTGAGAAGGAGAAACTGAAGGATATCCTTAAAAAGCGGGAAATTGTGTTTGGGAGATTGATGGGATTGAAGGCCGATAAATCCCCGGGGCCTGGTAGTCTGCATCCCAGAGTACTTAAGGAAGTGGCCACAGAAATAGTGGATGCATTGGTGATCATTTTCCAACAGTCTATCGACTCTGGATCAGTTCCTATGGACTGGAGGGTAGCTAATGTAACACCACTGTTTAAAAAAGGAGAGAGAGAGAAAACGGGTAATTATAGACCAGTTAGCCTGACATCAGTAGTGGGGAAAATGTTGGAATCAATCATTAAGGATGAAATAGTAGCACATTTGGAAAACAGTGATAGGATCGGTCCAAGTCAGCATGGATTTATGAAAGGGAAATCATACTTGACAAATCTTCTGGAATTTTTTCAGGATGTAACTAGTCGAGTGGACAGGGGAGAACCAGTGGATGTGGTGTATTTGGACTTTCAAAAGGCATTTGACAAGGTCCCACACAAGAGATTGGTGTGCAAAATCAAAGCACATGGTATTGGGGGTAATATACTGATGTGGATAGAGAACTACTTGGCAGACAGGAACCAGAGAGTCGGGATAAACGGGTCCTTTTCAGAATGGCAGACAGTGACGAGTGGAGCGCCGCAGGGCTCAGTGCTGGGACCCCAGCTCTTTACAATATATATTAATGATTTGGATGATGGAATTGAGTGTAATATCTCCAAGTTTGCAGATGACACTAAATTGGGTGGCGGTGTGAGCTGTGATGAGGACGCTAAGAGGCTGCAGGATGATTTGGACAGGTTAGATCAGTGGGCAAATACATGGCAGATACAGTATAATGTGGATAAATGTGAGGTTATCCACTTTGGGGGCAAAAACACGAAGGCAGAATATTATCTGAATGGCGGCAGATTAGGAAAAGGGGAGATGCAGCGAGACCTGGATGTTATGATTCATCAGTCATTGAAGGTTGGCATGCAGGTACAGCAGGCGGTGAAGAAGGCAAATAGTATGTTGGCCTTCATAGCAAGGGAATTTGAGTATAGGAGCAGGGAAGTCTTACTGCAGTTGTACAGGGCCTTGGTGAGGCCCCACCTGGAATATTGTGTTCAGTTTTGGTCTCCTAATCTGAGGAAGGATGTTCTTGCTATTGAGGGAGTGCAGCGAAGGTTCACCAGATTGATTCCTGGGATGGCAGGACTGACATATGAGGAGAGACTGGATCGACTGGGCCTGTATTCACTGGAGTTTAGAAGGATGAGAGGGGATCTCATAGAAACATATAAAATTCTGGCGGGACTGGACAGGTTAGATGCAGGAAGAATGTTCCCGATGTTGGGGAAGTCCAGAACCAGGGGACATAGTCTTAGGATAAGGGGTAAGACATTTAGAACTGAGATGAGGAGGAAAATCTTCAGTCAGAGAGTTGTTAACCTATCGAATTCCCTACCGCAGAGAGTTGTTGATGCCAGTTCATTGGATATATTCAAGAGGGAGTTAGATATGGCCCTTGTGGCTAAAGGGATCAAGAGGTATGGAGAGAAAGCAGGAACGGGGTACTGAAGGAATGATCAGCCATGATCTTATTGAATGGTGGTGCAGGCTCGAAGGGCCGGATGGCCTACTCCTGCACCTATTTTCTATGTTTCTATGTTTCTACCCCATTTCGATTCTTGTTTTCCAAGTAATATGTGGCCTCCCTATTTTTGTTACCAAAATGTAATATCTCACATTTATCTGTGTTGAATTTCATTTGCCAATTATATTCCCATTCTGCAAGTTTATTAATGTCTTCTTGTAATTTGGTGCAGTCCTCCTCAGTATCTCGATAAATTATATCCACTGCATTACTCTTGTCTTCTTTCTCTGTTACCTCTTCAAAAAATTCAATGAGGTTGGTCAAGAAAGACTTCCCCTTTTGAAATCAATGCTGACTATTGTTCTATTTTTCATTTCTAGATGTTATTCTATTTTCTCCTTTAGTAGGAGAAAGTAAACAATCTTTTTAAAACTCCAATGCAGTGCATTTGCATACTGCCTTCTCATTCCAGACTTGTCAAAAGTGAGGCTCCATAGTATGAAACCCTTTCTTCCTAAACAATTGTAATCAAGTCAACAACTACTCATTACCTATGTATTAATTTGAATATAATGATCCTGATATTTCCGGGGAGGCTGAAAGTGGCCAAAGAACCCAGCAAGAGTGAGAATGTGGAGCCTCATAAAGAATATACTCTTCCATTTCCCGCCCGGCAATCGGAACACACTGACAGCCAGGCCGGCCGCCGGGCAGGTAAATCAGCAGCTGGGGGCTGCAGCTGGGGCCCTTGGGGGCAGTACCAGGCAATCGGGAGGGGGAATGTGATCCATCGGGGCTTGGGGGGGTGGGCCACAATCGGGAATTGGAGAGAAAGGCTATCTGGCCTTGATGGGGGCGGGTGGTGGGGGGGCGGTGTTATGATTGGGACGGGGCGAGAGACAGGCTGTGATTGGCAGAGGGGAGGCCGATGTTTTCTTTAAGGGGCCGGCGGGAGGATTCCCGTGTGCCCTGGCCCGGAGGGAATGCTGTAAAAGACACCGGCGCACCCCACCTGCCTTTCACTGCCTCGAACCTCGGCAAACACGCGCAGCACCTGTAAAAGTTTAAATCGGGCTCCCAATTGCACTGTGGGTGCCCTATTTGAATATGTTAATGAAGTGGCCCATCTCTCCACAGCGGGACAATCGGACGGCTATATACCCACCGCCATAAAACCGGCAACAAGCACGGAGATGGCGGGTTGAGGTCACGTTTAACCACAAAACACAAGGAACTCAAACAGGGTTAATTCTTTTACAGATTGATTACGGAACATGGTTTAATGTACCAAAACACAACTGTCCGAGGGAAGACAGCTATAGCCTATAGATAATAGAAGTAAAATATTCAAACCGCATTACCCCATTACAAAGCTGTTGCACCTGAATACAGACAGAGGCACCCATCAAAGAACATAAGAAATAGGAGAAGGAGTAGGCCATACAGCCCCTCGAGCCTGCTCTGCCATTTAATACGATCATGGCTGATCCGATCATGTATTCAGATCCACTTCCCTGCTTGCTCCCCATAATCCCTTAATCACTTATTGGTTAAGAAACTGTCTATCTCTGTCTTAAATTTATTCAATGACCCAGCTTCCACAGCTCTCTGAGGCAGCGAATTCCACAGATTTACAACCGTCTGAGACAAGAAATTCTTCCTCATCTCAGTTTTAAATGGACGGTCCCTTATTCTAATATTATGCCCCCTAGTTCTGGTCTCCCCTAACACTGGAAACACCCTTTCTACATCCACCTTGTCAAGCCCCCTCATAATCTTATACGCTTTGATAAGATCACCTTTCTTCTGAATTCCAATAAGTAGAGGTCCAACCTTCTCAAACTTTCTTCATAAGTCAACCGCCTCATCTTCAGAATCAACCAAGTGAACCTTCTCTGAACTGCCTCCAAAGCAAGTATATCCTTCCGTAAATATGGAAACTAAAACTGTACGCAGTATTCCAGGTGTGGCCTCACCAATACCCTGTATAACTGTAGCAAGACTTCCCTGCTTTTATACTCCATCCCCTTTGCAATAAAGGCCAAGATTCAGTTGGCCTTCCTGATCACTTGCTGTACCTGCATACTAACCTTTTGTGTTTCATGCACCAGGACCCCCAGGCCCTGCTGTACTGCAGGACTTTGCAATTTTTCTCCACTTAAATAATAACTTGCTCTTCGATTTTTTCTGCCAAAGTGCATAATCTCACATTTTCCAACATTATACTCCATCTGCCAAATTTTTGCCTACTCAGCCTGTCTATGTCCTTTTGCAATGTGTCCTCACACATTGCTTTTCCTCCCATCTTTGTATCATCAGCAAACTTGGCTACGTTACACTCGGTCCCTTCTTCCAAGTTGTTAATATAGATTGTAAATAGTTAGATCCACTATAAAGGGCCTTAGGAATTGTGACCCTGCAGTAAATTGTTTCAATATGTTATTTTTCCCATTTTCTCCTCCTCTAGATGTAATTAGAGCATTTTGCTGTCAGGGTGAGAGAATGTGGTAGGGTTGCAGAGAGGTAGGTAACCTACTCCTAGTCCTTTGTCAATAAAATTTGTAAATGGATGACTCCCTTCCACTTTTTAGGGGAGTGCCTTACCATCCCCTGGAGTTCCCTGGGACTGTATAACTAATAACTGGAGCAGACCTCAACATATGGAGAGACTAAGGGCCCGAAATTGATGAAGGCCAAGGCCCGCCTGAGTGCCGTTCAAAGTACCGTCGATGGCCACCTAGAGAACGGGCAGTACTTTGCCAGGAAGATTCCTCTAAAAGAAATGGCAGTATTGCCCGGTGGCAAAATAACGGTTTACGTTGTCAATCTGGGTGGCAGCGGGCGGGAGCTCTCAATGTCGGCGGCAAAGGCTCTTGCCGCCCAGGTGCAGCCGAGGATGGAGTCGGGCCCAGGGAGGGTTAAACAGCTGGAAATAAAAAGCTTTACAAAAAAAGACCAGCGGAACACCTTTAGGGGACCCCATCCAGGTAAGGCGCTGTGCAAATGTTTTTAAAATTATGCTAACTAACCTTTTTTTTTCTGTTCTTCACGGGGTTAGACCTGCCTCCATGCAGCGGTCCGTCCCCCCCTGCTGGCGCCGACTCCCACTCGCACCAATCTGGCATCTCGGCGGGCGGGAGGTGACTTGCGCTACTTGGCCGCCAGAGGACGTCAGCGGGAAGTTCCCAGCGGTGCTCCCCTCCCGCCCGCTACAGCCCAAATGGAAACTGGGAGAGAGAGGAAACCAGAAGTAAAACTCAGCGGCAGCAGGCGGCAGTGGGCGGCAAGGCCCCCAATAACGGGCCCTTAAACACTAACCCATGCCTTCCATGTTGTGGAAGGTAAGTTCATTATTAAAATAAATACAAACAATGTAATTTTTCAGCAGATTAGAGGAATTGTTGGAATTACACAGAAATACATAGGGTTAGAAATTAAATAGATTGGCGAAGGGCGCTACTGGGGCGCTAAAGGGTTACTGCACATGCGCAGGCATATCAGCGCCGCTCGCCAACTTGAATAGTATTTTAGTGGCAGCGCAAAAACTTAGCGCCAGGGAATCCTGCGTCACTGAGACCGTGACGTCAATGAGTGTGCAATGCCCTGCCAGCGCCCCGATCACAATATTGATTGTTTTAACTGCATTTACCGATGTATAAGGCAATGAGCAACTGAGTGATTGGGAGGTCAGATTGATTGCTACCTACCCAGAGATCGTTTTGATTGCTTTCAGATTGTGAACACAGTTGCTTTGTTGCTGGTATTACAGATTGTTTATTAGCATTTCTCACCACATTTAGATCTCCAGCTTTCACTCAGTCATGGGGGCTTTCCTGGCAATGCACCTTGGCATCCGTCATCTACTTTTAAGGTGGTGGCTCCAGAGACATATCATGGCAAATGGGCCCAGAGGCGGGGGGAGGGCCCGCAGACATCGCAACAGGAGGCCTTACCCTCCAGGGTTTTCCGGGAGCCGTTCTCGTACATTCACCTGTCAGAAGAGCTACGCTTCAGCACGGATAGTCACAGAGCTGTGCCACCTGCTGCACCAAGACCTCGAGCCTTATATCAGGAGGACCACTTCACTATCAGTGGCAGTCAAGGTCACAGTAGCTCCCAATTTCTACGCTGGCGGCTCCTTCTAGGCTACAGCAGGGAATATAGCAAACATTTCACAGTTCGCAGTGCATTGCTGTATCTGGAATGTAGCAGACGCTCTGTACAGCAGGAGAAGGGACTACATCTCATGGAGCATGTCCAGGGGGAAGCAGCTGGAACGCACATGTGGATTCGCAAGGCTAGCGGGCTTCTCCTGGGATCAGGGCGCTGCACCCTGATCTCTTGCTGGCAACTTATCACAATGCAGAGGTGTTCCGTAACCACAAAGGCTATCACTCTGTGAATGTTCAGTTGGTGTGTGACCACAGGCAGCTCATCCTCGTCGTCAATGCCCGCTATCCTGGCAGAACCCACCATTCATTCATCATGCGACATACCACTGTCCCAGGACTCTTCCAACCGCCACATGGAGCTCGCGGGTGGCTACTTGGGGACAAGGGTTATGCACTCGCCACCTGGTGGATGACATCCCTCCGCAACCCCAACACTCGTGCTGAGCACACATATAATGAGAGCCATGCCGCCACCAGAAACCTCATTGAACAGACAATCGGGGAGCTCAAATAACAGTTTCGATGCCTTGACCGCTCTGGTGGAGCCCTGCAGCACTCCCCTGATCGAGTCTCCCTTTTCGTTGTTATGTGCTGCATGCTGCACAACCTGCCATTGAGAGGGCCCAGCCATTGCTACCAGAGAATGCAGGTCCACCTCAGGAGGAGGATGAGGATGATGATGATGAGGAGGAGCAGCAGCAACAGAGGAGGGAATGTGCCGATGCTGATCCTGCAAAGGCAGTGCGTCAACGCCTCATTATGCAGTGTTTCCACTAAAGCACATATCACATGGCGATTGTGTTGCACCAACAAAGGGCTATGTGCACAGTGCAGAACCTATCACCCTGCACATGGCAAATTAAAAACACAACCAAATATGAACTTTACAATGACCCATTTATTACAAACCCCAACGTCACCCATAAGTACTCGCAACCAACAACAACAACAATAAATTTGTCCAAACAACCATTTGCTTTTCACAAATTATAATCCACAACCAGCATCAAGAATATATTTACAAAGTATCATCTAGCCATGTCATCAAAAGTGTGTTAGTTCCCTTTTCTGGTATATTTCCCTCCTGGTCCCGTCTCCTCCCTCCCTGCCCTACTGCTCCTTCTTAATGGGGCCCCAGTGCCTGCAGCAAGGCTGGTAGGCTGCTCACTCTGCCACACAGAGACTGCAGATGGACTTGCAGGACGCCCTTGACTAGCTCTGGGCCTGGAAGGCCCAGTTGCAGACTGCACCACCTCAGGCTGGGTGGCAGCAACCTCGGATGTCTGGGGTATAGACAGCGCCAAGTGCAATGGCGAAGTGGCAGTGGTGGGAGTTTCAAACTGACACACTGCCACTCCCCTGGGGCAGCATCCCAGCAATTGGAGCAAACTACTGGAGAACAGATGGCTGACCTGCTGTGGCACCGTGAGATCCCCGTTGGACTGCGGGGAACCCAGAAATGATGGCAGCAGTCATTGCTTGCGTGGCATAAATCTGAGTCTGCATCAGCATTACAGCAGTAAGCTGTTGCGTGGCTTTGGCCTGTGCTGAAACAGCTGCTGCCACCTCACCCATGACATGCGGCATGTGGTCCCGGTCCCCACTGTCTCTCTGCAAGTGTACCATTCTTTGCAAGCTACCAAGGATGGGCTCGAAGGTGTGCTGGGAGACATATGCAATAGAAACATAGAAAATGGGTGCAGGAGTAGGCCATTCGGCCCTTCGAGCCTGCACCACCATTCAATAGGATCATGGCTGATCATTCCCTCAGTACCCCTTTCCTGCTTTTTCTCCATACCCCTTGATCCCTTTAGCCGTAAGGGCCATATCTAACTCCCTTTTGAATATATCTAATGAACTGGCATCAACAACTCTCTGCGGTAGGGAATTCCACAGGTTAACAACTCTCTGAGTGAAGAAGTTTCTCCTTATCTCAGTCCTAAATGGTCTACCCCTTATCCTAAGACTGTGTCCACTGATTCTGGACTTCACCATCATCGGGAACATTCTTCCCGCATTTAACCTGTCCAGTCCCATCAGAATCTTGTAAGTTTCTATGAGATCCCCTCTCATCCTTCTAAACTCCAATGAATACCGGCCCAGTCGATCCAATCTCTCCTCATATGTCAGTCCCGCCATCCCGGGAATCAGTCTGGTAAACCTTCGCTGCACTCCCTCAATAGCAAGAATGTCCTTCCTCAGATTAGGAGACCAAAACTGAACACAATATTCCAGGTGAGGCCTCACCAAGGATCTGTACAACTGCAGTAAGACCTCCCTGCTCCTATACTCAAATCCCTTAGCTATGAAGGCCAACATACCATTTGCCTTCTTCACTACCTGCTGTACCTGTATGCTAACTTTCAATGACTGATGAACCATGACACCCAGGTCTCGTTGCACCTCCCCTTTTCCTAATCTGCCGCCATTCAGATAATATTCTGCCTTTATGTTTTTTGCCCCCAAAGAGGATAACCTCACATTTATCCCCATTATACGGCATCTGCCATGCATTTGCCCACTCACCTAACCTGTCCAAGTCACCCTGCAGCCTTTTAGCGACCTCTTCACAGCTCACACCGCCACCCAGTTTAGTGTCATCTGCAAACTTGGAGATATTACTCTCAATTCCTTCATCTAAATCATTAATGTATATTATAAAGAGCTGGGGTCCCAGCACTGAGCTCTGTGGCACTCCACTAGTCACTGCCTGCCATTCTGAAAAGGACCCGTTTGTCCCGACTCTCTGCTTCCTGTCTGCCAAGTAGTTCTCTATCCACATCAGTACATTAACCCCAATACCATGTACTTTGATTGTGCACACCAATCTCTTGTGTGGGACCTTGTCAAAAGCCTTTTGAAAGTCCAAATACACCACTGGTTCTCCCTTGTCCACTCTACGAATTACATCCTCAAAAAATTCCAGAAGATTTGTCAAGCATGATTTCCCTTTCATAAATCCATGCTGACTTGGACCGATCCTGTCACTGCTTTCCAAATGAGCTGCTATTTCAATTTATTAATTGATTCCAACATTTTCTCCACTACTGATGTCAGGCTAACCGGTCTATAATTACCCGTTTTCTCTCTCCTTCCTTTATTAAACAGTGGTGTTACATTAGCTACCTTCCAGTCCATAGGAACTGATCCAGAGTCGATATACTGTTGGAAAATGATCACCAATGCATCCACTATTTCTCGGGCCACTTCCTTAAGTACTCTGGGATGCAGACTATCAGACCCCGGGGATTTATCGGCCTTCAATCCCATCAATTTCCCTAACACAATTTCCCGCTTGATAAGGATATCCTTCAGTTCCTCCTTCTCACTAGACCCTCGGTCCCCTAGTACTTCCGGAAGGTTATTTGTGTCTTCCTTCGTGAAAACAGACCCAAAGTATTTGTTTAACTGGTCGGCCATTTCTTTGTTCCCCATTATAACTTCACCTGAATCTGACTGCAAGGGACCTACATTTGTCTTCACTAATCTTTTTCTCTTCACATATCTATAGAAGCTTTTGCAGTCAGTTTTTATTTTCCCAGCAAGCTTCCTCTCATACTCCATTTTCCCCCTCTTAATTAAACCCTTTGTCCTCCTCTGCTGTATTACAAAATTCTCCCAGTCCTCAGGTTTGCTGCTTTTTCTGGCCAATTTATATGCTTCTTCCTTGGATTTAACACTATCCTTAATTTCCCATGTTAGCCACGGTGGAACCACCTTCCCCGTTCTATTTTTACTCCAGACAGGGATGTGCAATTGTTGAAGTTCATCCATGTGATCTTTAAATGTTTGCCATTGCCTATCCACCGTCAACCCTTTAAGTATCACTCGCTAGTCTATTCTAGCCAATTCACGTCTCATACCATCGAAGTTACCTTTCCCCAAGTTCAGGACCCTAGTCTCTGAATTAACTGTGTCACTCTCCACCTTAATAAAGAATTCTACCATATTATGGTCACTCTTCCCCAAGGGGTCTCGCACAGCAAGATTGTTAATTAATCCTTTCTCATTACACATCACCCAGTCTAGGATGGCCAGCCCTCTAGTTGGTTCCTCGACATATTGGTCCAGAAAACCATCACTAATACACTCCAGGAAATCCTCCTGCACCAGTTTGGTTAGCCCAGTCAATATGTATATTAACGTCGCCCATGATAACTGCTGTACCTTTATTGCACGCATCCCTAATTTCTTGTTTGATGCTGTCCCCAACCTCACTATTACTGTTTGGTGGTCTGTACACAACTCCCACTAGCGTTTTCTGCCCTTTGGTATTCCGGAGCTCCACCCATACAGATTCCATATCATCCAAGCTAATGTCCTTCCTTACTATTGCATTAATTTCCTCTTTAACCAGCAACACCACCCCACCTCCTTTTCCTTTCTGTCTATCCTTCCTAAATGTTGAATACCCCTGGATGTTGAGTTCCCAGCCTTGGTCACCCTGGAGCCATGTCTCCGTGATGCCAATTACATCCTATCCGTTAACTGCAGTTAATTTGAATCCCTCCCTTCTGCACCACTCCTCAAGCCACATATTCATCTGAGCTATCCCGCAATTTCTACTCTGACTAGCACGTGGCACTGGTAGCAATCCTGAGATTACTACTTTTGAGGTCCTACTTTTTAATTTAGCTCCTAGCTCCCTAAATTCATCTTGTAGGACCTTATCCAGTTTTTTACCTATATCGTTGGTACCTATGTGCACCACGACAACTGGCTGTTTACCCTCCCTCTTCAAAATGTCCTGCACCCGCTCTGAGACATCCTTGACCCTTGCACCAGGGAGGCAACATACCATCTTGGAGTCTCGGTTGCGGCCACAGTAAAGTCTATCTATTCCCCTGACAATAGAATCCCCTATCACTATAGCTCTCCCACTCTTTTTCCTGCCCTCCTGTGCAGCATTGCCACCCATGGTGCCATGGACTTGGCTGCTGCTGCCCTCCCCTGATGAGTCATCCCCCTCAACAGTACCCAAAGTGGTGTATCTGTTTTGCAGGGGGATGACCGCAGGGGACCCCCGCACTACCTTCCTTCCACTGCTCTTCCTGTTGCTCACCCATCCCCTATCTAGCTGTGTAACCTTTACCTGTGGTAAGACCAACTCACTAAATGTGCTATTCACGTCATTCTCAGCATCGTGGATGCTCCAGAGTGAATCCATCCGCAGCTCCAGTGCCGCAATGTGGTCTGTCAGGAGCTGCAGCCAGATACACTTCCCGCATATGTAGTCGTCAGGGACACTGGGAGCATCCCTGACTTTCCACATAGTACAAGAGGAGCATAACACGTGTCCGAGCTCTCCTGCCATGACTTAACCCCTAGATTAACTTAATTTGGCAACAATAATGCTAAAGGTTACTTACTGATAAAGAAAAGAAATAGAAAAAACTACTCACCAATCACCAGCCAATCACTTACCCCTTTGCTTCTGACGTAACCTTTCGATTTCTTTCTACTTCTTTTTTGCCTTCTCTCCCTGCTGCAGCTGCACCAGCTGGCCTTTATAGGCCGCTCCAATGTCCCCGAACCTCTTGCTGTGACATCACACTTCGTTTTCTTTTCCTCCCAGGTTGGGGAGTCAGCACTGGTGGGGAAAACAAGACAAAGCAACACCTCCCGCTCCCACTTGCCCGAACTCTCCCACTTACCAAACTCTTACCTTTGCACTCTGACCTGCCGCTGCACTCCAAGCAAGACTGCACCAAGCCCCCTCTTTTTATGCTGTTCCTGGCTGATTCACCACTGGCCTGTTTAGGGAACCAGTTTTTACTAGCTGTCCAATTAACTAAGCTAGCTTGCTTGTTTGTCTCTGCTTAAACCTACAAGAATCCTATCTGTTTAATATTGCTGTTTTACTTAAACTTGTAATCTTATTTTACCTTTAGAAGCTACTAGAAATTGTCACTAGTAATTTACACCAACCTTGAAATGGTTTAAAAGGGATTAACCCTTAAAGTTCTCCCACTTACCAAACACTTACCTTTGTACTCTGACCTGCCGCTGCACTCCGATAGTGGAGACGGACTCCCCTAAACTTCTAGCAAGTGTGTACATGCTCTCGAGCACCCTTGCTATTGCACCCATAAGATCGCTGTGCCCACTGACCATCTGGCCATAGCCTCCACGTCGAGGTCCTCAGCTGAGTCCTGCTGAGCAGAACTTGGGCGCAAACTCACCCTCCGGGGAGTAAAGCTTCAAGCGTTCCTTGCTGGGTCATGGAGCATCACCCTCATCAAAGCCCAGAAACGATGCCTCCTCCACTGACGTTGTCTCCCCAGAGTCGGGGGCAGCTTGCTGAGGTGACTGTGTCTGAGCCGGGGTCTCCTGTCCTTCATCCTCGTCTCCCTCGTCGCTGTCACTGGGGGGCAGAGGGACAGGCTGCTGCTGTGCTCGCTCATCATCTGAACGCATAAAGGCACAAGAGTGTGATTAAGTCCGGGGGTGGGGGGGGGCAGGAAGGAGCAAGGAATGGAGATAATGCACTTTAATGCAAAATGGGAAAGGCTTGTGGGAAACGGGAGAGATGAGGAACATACCAGAACTGTCCCCATGGGGGTCGGCATGGCCCCATGCTATAGCTCCTACGACTTGTGGGCCGATGATCTGCTGGACTCTTGATCCAGGTCAGTGTGGGACCTCAGGTCTGGCTCACTGACTCCTGCCTTTTCTTGCTCCTGTCTATTGTGCGCCAGGTTGGACTGCAAGAGGAAACAAAGTTTTTAAGTGATTGTGCAGCTATATGGTTATCACATGTGCATACCATAGGTGAATAGTCGTTAATGTATGCAAGTGCTGAGATGTGGATGTGACCTTTAGTAGGTGGACACATTTTGAACGCGAGTGCTGGGATGTGGCACTTTCTAGAGTGTCTACAAATAATTGTCTTGACATTGTTGCATGCAGAGGCTGTGGAAGAATATATTCACGCTGACAGCAGAGTGAGGCCATTGAACTTCTCGCGATATTGCGTCGCTGCCCTGTCCACCACGCTCCTGTCAGACACAAATTGTGCTACCTCCCTCCATAGACGCCTGTTGCAGCTGGCATTGGCCACCTACCAGTCTCAGGAAACATGGAGGCCTGTCACTTCTCCACCGCCTCCACAAGAGCCTGAAGGGTGTCATCGGTAAAGTGCATAGCGCGCAGTCTTTGTACCTGAGCAGCCATGTTGCTCCTTCAACACCAAGAGCAAAGATGAAATGGTGAGTTTGAGGCTGTGTGGCATCATAGCCCCTCCCCTTAAAGATCCAGTTGGAGCCAGCGTGTCTGATGAATCTGGACATGACAACAGCTGAAATTGATTGGCGCTAAGGGTAGCGCTGCGCTTGGCGATACTATCACCCTAAGAGAAGAGCACTTGATTTAGCCCTCCTATTTCCTCACAGTGGTAAAAATCAATTTCCCGATCGCCGGAGCTAAAATTAGCCTCAAAATGGTAGAATCAATTTTTTCCTCATAGAAGTTACCACACAAAATAGGTCATTCGGCCCAACCAGTCCATATCGGTGGATATGAAGGGCAGATCTCCATGCAAGCAAGTAGTTCTAATTGCATTTACCCATCCTGTTCCCTTTAACCCATTTTCCTTCATCCACCTATTGAATCTAATCTTGAAAGATTGACATAGTTTCTGCCTTAACCACCAATGCTGGAAGTGAATTAGACAAGCTAAATCTCATACATGTAATCTTGTATCTATGGACTCTTGTTCTTGACCTCCTCAGCTACTGAAAATAGACCGTTTCTTTCGACCCTGTCCCATCCTTTCATAATTTTAAACACTTCTGCATTTTTCCAATGGAAAAATACCCAATTTTTCAAGTATTTCTTTGTATTTGTATGTTTTATATTATGTTTATCCTCATTGGGAGCAAGCCATTTATTAATGAATCACATTCTGAGTGCAATCCAACAAATATTGCAGATGAGATCTGCTCTTCAGATCCAAGTCAAGTTTCAAATAAAACACATCCCCCTTATTATTATCTTCTGTAACAGAAAATCCTTGTATTCAGCCTTCAAACAAACAACCCTGCACAAGCATTCCTTCAGTTGCAGTCTCATTCCCACATATTATGGTTGGCCATGATACAGATTAATTACAATAGCAGCTAATAGATTAGACACATTCCATTTGATGAACCAGTTTTAGTTCAAATGCAATTTATTATTTAAATAATAAATAGCTATTCACAAACCATATGCTAAAAATATTGGTGATCACAATTGACTGGGAGTCTCGCAGAAATGTACATGCAACTGATTGACATTCAAAGCTAACTGGTGCAGTTGCTTTGCAGAACGGCAACTAAAAAAACAAACTGGGAAATAAGGAACAGGAGGCAAGAAGGGATTGCCCAATTTTCCTCAAAGGTGTGGGGTCTGTCTCTTATGGAGAGCCCTGAATGTTACCCTATCTACTTTTTAACTCTCATTGCTTTGGACATGCTCCCAACCATTATTATAAATGTTTCTGTAGATTCATCTTACATAATAATTGCCCAGAGGATGAGGGTGGTCAGGCTGGCTAGACAATGGGGCCAAACATTCAAACTCTATACAACCTTCTAATCTATGCACAAAAACCAATCCTTCCATCCAAAATTGGTCGCTAAAGATATGGAAGATAATATTCACCTTTGCCACTTGGGCTGTAACCTGGCAGAGTGGATCGCCACCCCTGTTATACAACCCACCTGATTTTCGTTTGCAATGTTAAAAAGTTCAGCAGGTGAAGGATCTGGGTTTTTTGAGGAGACAATTTTTTTGAGCAACTTCAAAAATGGATCGAATGGCTAGTTGCATCTTAGGCTCCTGCCTGTTTGCTTTCCCTCCATTTGTAAATTGGCTGCAGCCCCACGAGAATGGCAGCGGCACTTCAGGAGTGGCACCCGCTGTCCTCTCTCAGGCGACAGCTGATCTGCTTACCCGTCCACCGCCAACCCTCATCTAATGCCAACCCACGGTGTCATGAAGCCAGCTGGGCCAGACTGCCCGGCAGCAGTCGAGATGCGTCAATCTGCAGCTGGACGCTCTTCGGTCCAATTGCAAACATCCCAAGAGCTCTCATTTGGGCATCAGCAACCTTCCACCAGCCGTTGCTGAAGCCACAGGAGCTGTGCCGCGTAGGAGAAATGAGTAGCTAAAATATCACTGAAGATAGGCACTATTCAATAACACCTGGGTGATACTGTTGTCTCAGAGTCATTGAAGCGAGTTCTATAGTAGCTGCTAAGCCTACAAGCCTACATTGTTAGGTGCTTTGTATATGAGGGTGGAATAACTGGTGAAGATGTTTGGCAGGGTTATGGATGCGAATATGGTGTGTGGTGGGGGGGGGGGAGGGGCGAGGCGCGGTGAAGATGTAGTAATTTAGGTGAAGCGCTGGGCTATGAGGTGATCTGCCTGCTGCTGATGCTCTTTCGGATGAGACATTAAACCGAGGCCCCATCTGCTCTCTGAAGTGGATATAAAAGATCCCATGGCTCTATTTCGAAGATGAGCAGGGGAGTCATCCCCAGTGTCCTGGCCAATATTTATCCCTCAATCAACATAACAAAATCATATTATCTGGTCATTATCACATTGCCATTTGTGGGAGCTTGCTTGTGTGCAAATTGGCTGTCGTGTTTTCCACGTTGTATCGGTCTTCACAGTAGAAGACACTAAAAACATCCCTATAATAGATAATCAAGGAGGGGGGGGACTTAAAACAATCACTATCACTAAAGAAAAAGTACTCGGTAAAATAATGGGACTAAAGTGGACAAGTCCCCTGGACCTGATGGCCTGCATCCTAGGGTCTTAAATAAAGTAGCTGAAGAGATATTGGATGCATTGGTTGCAATCTACCAAAATTCCCTGGAGTGTGGTGAGGTCTCAGTGGATTGAAAAGCTGTAAATGTAACGTCCCTATTTAAAAAAAGAACGAGACAGAAAGGAAATATAGACCAGTTAGCCTAACATCTGTCGTTGGGAAAATGCTGGAGTCCATTATTAAGGAAACAGTAGCAGGACATTTGGAAAATCATAATGCAGTCAAGCAGAGTCAGCATGGTTTTATGAAAGGAAATCATTTTTGATGAATTTGCTGTAGTTCGTTGAGGATGTAACGAGCAGGTTGGATAAGGGGGAACCAGTAGATGTGGTGTATTTGGATTTCCAGAAGGCATTCAATAAGGTGCCATATAGAAGGTTACTGCAAAAGATAAGAGCTCACATGGTTGGGGTAATATATTAGCATGGCTAGAGGATTGGCTAACTAACAGAAAACAGAGAGTCGGGATAAATGGATCATTTTCCAGTTGGCAAACGGTAACTAGTGGGGTGCAGCAGGGATCGATGCTGGGGCCACAACTATTTACAATCTATGGCCCCAATTCTCCCCAAAGAAGAAAAATGGCCTTAACTTACCTGGACACCCATTTTTTTTAGGCACCTCAGCGCTGAAAATAAAAAGTCGTATTTTCTCCACCATATGCGCACCCTCTGGTGCTACCTGATCCAACTCTCCTGGGCAGAGCAGCCAATGTGCGCTGAAACGGCACAGCGCAAGTGAGGAAAAACAAAAAATTTTTAACCCACTGCTCATGCGCACAAAAAAAAGACCCATCTGCACATGCGTAGTAGAAAGTATTAAAAAAAACACGCGTGGGGACTGTATGGATCACCATTGAGAATCCATTGGTGGCAGAGATAGTTTCGCAGGTAGGAAATACAGCTTCGTTCACGAGATGGCTGCAATGGAAGGATGCAGAGAAGGCGAAAGGACCAGGGACGGAGAAGGGGAAACCGTAAGGGTGAAGAGATTTCGCGCAGATGAAATTGAGCGCCTGGTAGACTTATTCGAGAACAAGGGGAGCTTCGGAAAAAATAAGCTTCAACCGTCTGCAGTCGCAAAAGTTTGGGACCAGGTCGCAGTCGAGTTTAATGGAATGTCCATGACCCTGAGCACCGGTGCACAGCTGAACAAGAAGTGGCAGGATCTCGGACAAGCAGTGACTGTAAGTAATACGTTAAACTTATATTTATTTGGGCTTTAAAATATATGTATGTTTATGCACTGCAATAATATTTGTAAGTGTGATCCGTGTGCGTGCGCACGTGTTCAGAAGGACCCTCTCTTAAAAAGTTGCATTTGCATCACTGCAGAAGATGGTGTCACAGATCAACTGAGAACGGTTACAAACTGGAGGAGGTCCGCCAAGTAGGCTGCAACTAACAGCCGTGGAGCAGAGGATAGCGTCAATGATTAAATGCCACAGGAGAAGACCAACAATCAATGTGGAAGCTGGGCCCAGTTTTCCATTAGATGGTAAGTTCTGCAAATTGCAAAGTCTGGGTTGGCTAAATGTTATGTCATGCATGTGCTTCCTACACTTCTTCCTCAATGCTGTTAACTAAGCATCTATCTTTTGTTTCACAGAGGTTGAGCATCAGGTGGAGAGAGAAGGTGCACCTGAAGTTGAAGGAGAGAATATTCAAGAAAATGGCATGTCAGATATTCCAACTCAAGACAATGATGGACAAAGAAGTCACAGATGATGAGAAGGTTACCCTGGATTTGGAGATGCTGAACCTCTCGAGGATTCCAAGCCCTTTCATTGGATATATTCAAGAGGGAGTTAGATGTAGCCCTTATGGCTAAAGGGATCAAAGGGTATGGAGAGAAAGCAGGAAAGGGGTACTGAGGAGAATGATCAGCCATGATCTTTTTGAATGGTGGTGCAGGCTCGAAGGGCCAAATGGCCTACTCCTGCATCTATTTTTCTATGTCTATGTTCCATGAGCGAATCAAGCGAGAGGACTTTTCTAGGTGTGACATCTGAGTGAGGCTGCAGGTGTGTCACAGAAAGTTGTAAGAGGGCAAACCCCAGACCTGATCCAGAAACACTGGACTCTGAGAACATAGGACATAAGAAATAGGTGCAGGAGTAGGCCATACGGCCCCTCAAGCTTGCTCCGCCATTCAATAAGATCATGGCTGATCTGATCATGGACTCAGCTCCACTTCCCCGCCCGCTCCCCATAACCCCTTATCCCCTTATTGTTTAAGAAACTGTCAATTTCTGTCTTAACTATATTCAATGTCCCAACTTCCACAGCTCTCTGTGGCAGCGAATTCCACAGATTTACAACCCTCAGAGAAGAAATTTCTCCTCATCTCTGTTTTAAATGGGCAGCCTCTTATTCTAAGATTATGCCCTCTAGTTCTAGTCTACCTCATCAATGGAAACATCCTCTCTGCATCCACCTTGTCAAGCCCTCTCATTAACTTATACCTTTCGATAAAATCACATCTCATTCTTCTGAATTCCAATGAGAAGAGGCCCAACCTACTCAACCTTTCCTCATAAGTCAACCCCCTCATCCCCGGAATCAACCTAATGAACCTTCTCTGAACTGCTTCCAAAGCAAGTATATCCTTTTATAAATATGGAAACCAAAACTGCACGCAGTATTCCAGGTGTGGTCTCACCAATACCCTGTATAGCTGTAGCAAGACTTCCCTGCTTTTATACTCCATCCCCTTTGCAATAAAGGCCAAGATACCATTAGCCTTCCTGATCACTTGCTGTACCTGCATACTATCCTTTTATGTTTCATGCACAAGTACCCACAGGTCCCGCTGTACTGCAGCACTTTGCAATCTTTCTCCATTTAAATGCCAAAGTGCATGACCTCACACTTTCCAACATTATACTCCATCTGCCAATTTTTTGCCCACTCACTTAGCCTGTCTATGTCCTTTTGCAGATTTTTTGTGTCCTCCTCACACATTGCTTTTCCTCCCATCTTTGTATCATCAACAAACTTGGCAACGTTACACTCAGTCCCTTCTTCCAAGTCGTTAATATAGATTGTAAACAGTTGCCGTCCCAGCACTGATCCCTGCGGCACCCCACTAGTTACTGGTTACCAACCAGAGAATGAACCATTTATCCCGACTCTCTGTTTTCTGTTAGCTTGCCAATCCTCTCTCCATGCTAATATATTACCCCCAACCCCATGAACTTTTATCTTGTGCAGTAACATTTTATGTGGCACCTTGTCAAATGCCTTCTGGAAGTCCAAATACACCACATCTACTGGTTCCCATTTATTCACCCTGTTCGTTACCTCCTCAAAGAACTCCAGCAAATTTGTCAAACGTGACTTCCCCTTCGTAAATGCATGCTAACTCTGCCTGACTTAATTTTGCTTATCCAAATGTCCTGCTACTGCTTTTTTAATAATGGACTCCAACATTTTCCCAACCACAGATTTTAGGCTAACTGGTCTTTATTTCCTGCTTTTTGTCTGCCTCCTTTTTTAAATAGGGGCGTTACATTTGCAATTTTCCAATCTGCTGGGACCTCCCCAGAATCCAGGGAATTTTGGTAAATTACAACCAATGCATCCACAATCCCTGCCACTACTTCTCTTAAGACCCGTGGATGCAAGCCATCAGGTCCAGGGGATTTATCTGCCTTTAGTTCCATTATCTTACTGAGTACCACCTCCTTAGTGATTGTGAGTGTGTTAAGTTCCTCCCCCCCTATAGCCCCTTGACTATCCACTGTTGGAATATTGTTAGTGTCCTCTACCGTAAAGACTGATACAAAATATTTGTTTACAGTTTCTGCCATCTCCATGTTCCCCATTACTAATTCCCCGGTCTCGTCCTCTAAGGGACCAACATCTTGTGGTGTTGAGTGGGGAGAACATCGAACAATCTCAATTGCTTCTGGAAGCCTTTGGTGGGGTGAGGGCAGAGTTGGGGGGACTGTCATGACAGGTTGAAAGACTTTCGGAGCAGTTAAACGAGGTAGTATCGGCAATAGGGGGCTCACCCAGGCTGTCAATGCAAGGAGTGCTTTCCATTCTCCACTTTACACCAACCATCACATGAAGAAGTGTTTCCTAACTTCTCTCCTGATTGGCCTGGCTCTGATTTTAAGGTTATAGGATCTCAATTTGCATACCATAATGAGGCTCCCATCAACCTTCGCAGAACCCTACACAAGATGGAGGCGAGCAGATCAGGAGCATAAAAGGGGCGGTATGGTCAGCATTGCAGTTTTGTGGCCGCCAGCATCCTGTTTGTGTTGGGGAAGTGAGTTAAAATCAGTCCCACTAAGTGACTATCACTCAATTTACAAATGGAAGCAATGCAAACAGACAAAAAGTGTCCTCTATTATTGCCTGCCAAACCAGCTACTAAAGGTATTCATGCTGCTGCATCCTCTGGTTCACCAAACCACTCAGTAATGTCTCCTAGCTGAAAATCTGAGGCCTCCTATTGCAGTTGCTCCCTGCAGGTACCTTCTTGAATAGCAATGTGCGCACTATCATGATTCTGGTAACTATTGGAGGATGTACATTGACCTGTCAGGTCATCGGAATTGCTCCCTATGATTTGTTGAGTGATGGCTCTGTTGGAGGCATGAGTATCTTTATAGTCTCTGCTGTTATCCATGGATGCCATAGAAGAACCATGAAGCTGCATCAGCTCTCCTTAGGGTCAAAACCTTCACTTTTGTGCTTATTGCCCAAAAATGGGCGTTATTTGCTTCGTTGCATTAAAAAAGGGTTTTCAGATCGCCGCTTCTCGCTCATTCTCAAAGCACCTAGTCTCCATTTTTGAAAATGGGCATTACCACAAATGGGCAGTAGTGTTACATTTTTTTGACCTCCCGCAATTCAGGTCAAGGATCATGATGACATGCGCAGAAGAGGAGACAGAGAGAGAGGGAGCTCAGAGGGACTGAAGGTGTGTCTGGGTGTGGTGTGGCTGCTTTGGGAAGAAGGAGGGAGACTTTAGTGCTTCACAGAAAGTAGGCAAACAAAATATAGCTGTTAGCAGCCACATATTTGCCTGAATTTGGCTGTGGAGACTGACACTGGAGAGAACAGTGAGGTGGGAGAGGAGCACATTGGAGTGCGCAAAAGACCAGGAGGTTCTCGGATGAGGCAAATGCCTCCCTCATGCAGGAGGTCAAGTAACGCCGGGGTGATTTGATACAGATCCCACCCCAAAGGCATACCAGAGGATATGGACCGAGATAGCAGAGGTGGTCTCGTCGGCGACCAACAAGGTTCGTGAGGGCAACCAATGCCGCAAACGATGGAACGACCTTGTGGAATCCACAAAAGTAAGTATTACATTGATTTACATGCACTTATGTATTTATATAATTTGATTTGTAACAGTCATGAGTGACTATCATCAGATGTGAGGTCTTTCACTTTTACCAGGAAGGTTTTACTCAAAGCCTGCGGTCACGGTGTACGTCTTTAGGTAAAGAATGATAATAATCATGATTACATCTGTCGGTTATACAAACATAGAAACATAGAAAATAGGTGCAGGAGTAGGCCATTCGGCCCTTCGAGCCTGCACCGCCATTCAATAAGATCATGGCTGATCATTCCTTCAGTACCCCTTTCCTGCTTTCTCTCCATACCCCTTGATCCCCTTAACCGTAAGGGCCATATCTAACTCCCTCTTGAATATATCCAATGAACTGGCATCAACAACTCTCTGCGGCAGGGAATTCCACAGGTCAACAACTCTCTGAGTGAAGAAGTTTCTCCTCATCTCAATCCTAAATGGCCTACCCCTTATCCTAAGACTATGTCCCCTGGTTCTGGACTTCCCCAACATCGGGAACATTCTTCCCGCATCTAACCTGTCCAGTTCCGTCAGAATCTTAGATGTTTCTATGAGATCCCCTCTCATCCTTCTAAACACCACTGAATAAAGGCCCTGTTGATCCAGTCTCTCCTCATATGTCAGCCCAGCCATCCCTGGAATCAGTCTGGTGAACCTTCGCTGTACTCCCTCAATAGCAAGAACGTCCTTCCTCAAATTAGGAGACCAAAACTGAACACAATATTCCAGGTGAGGCCTCACTAAGGCCCTGTACAACTGCAGTAAGACCTCCCTGCTCCTATATTCAAATCCCCTAGCTATGAAGGCCAACATACCATTTGCCTTCTTTAACGCCTGCTGTACCTATGTGCCCACTTTCAGTGACTGATGAACCATGACACCCAGGTCTCGTTGCACCTCCCTTTTCCTAGTCTGCCGCCATTCAGATAATATTCTGCCTTCGAGTTTTTGCCCCCAAAATGGATAACCTCACATTTATCCACATTATACGGCATCTGCCATGTATTTGCCCACTCATCTAATCTGTCCAAGTCACCCTGCAGCCTCTTAGCATCCTCCTCACAGCTCACACCGCCACCCAGTTTAGTGTCATCCGCAAACTTGGAGATATTACACTCTATTCCTTCATCCAAATCGTTAATGTATATTGCAAAGAGCAGGGGTCCCAGCACTGAGCCCTGCGGCGCCCCACTGGTCACTGCCTGCCATTCTGAAAAGGACCCGTTTATCCCTACTGTCTGCTTCCTGTCTGCCAACCAGTTCTCTATCCACATCAGTACATATGTATTCTACCAGTCTCTGTGACAGTACCTAGCAATGATATCACGCAATGATCTCATGCCATGCCGCCCTGTCACCTTTTACAGAAGAAGCTATCGACGATGAGGTCTGTGCAGAGGGGAACGGGTGGGGGCCACCAGTCCCCAGCGACATCACTGAGATGGAGGAGCGGGTGCTCACACTCATGGGGAAACACATTCCGGACAGCCTTAGAAGCATCTGTAGACCCTGAAGTGATGCCACGTGAGTAAAGCTTACACCATTGCATGATATGAAGTCAATAGATGCCACACCCATTCATATCCAAACAATCATATATGATAGACGATTTCTAAAATTGTCATAGAAATAATGCTGGCCTCATGAAAATCATTGCAATGCAAATGCGTTGATAGTCATGAAATGTGATGTCTGTGATGATTTTGATAGCGGTGATGCTTTTGTTATGCATATGCTGTGTGTAGCGCTGGACTCACCTTGTGACCCTAGCACCCGCTTCTCCTCTAACAACCTCATTTGTGTTTTTCAGCTCAGCCAGCAGCGTGTCCCAAGGCAAGACCACAGAGGCCAGAAGGTGGGGGCGCGGGGCCCGACTCTCCGGACGATCCAACATCTGATGCTGAGGATTTCCGATTCTTGCCCATCAATCCGCTGGGTTTGTTCTCCACGGATGAGAGCGCAGACTTCGAGGAACCTGCATCGCCACACTCCAGAAGCCATTCCACCCCAAGGCCATCTAGTAGTCCTCTGGTCATTCCCTCCTCCACTCTAGAGGTACCGGCCCCAAGCACCTCGCCACAGGGCACCCCATTTGTCCCCGGAACAATGTCGACTCCGCAGAGGTCTCGTGGATGCGGCAGGTCTGTTCCACGAGCGCCACATGACAGCGGAGAGATGGTACAGTTGTCCAGGAGGACAGTAGACATTGGTGACCAGCTCATCGAAGCATTGGGGGGCATATCCCGACAGCTGGCCACCATGACCGTGTACATTCCACGGATGGCGGAGGTCCTGGATGCAATAGCCAGGAACGCTGCTGACACAGACCTCCCAGTGGTCCCCGAGCGCGGCACTCCACCCCTAGGTTCTGCATCACCACTGCGAACAACAGATGAGAGCAAGGACCAAGATCCTGCTTCTGGATCAGAGAATGTTACCCCCTCGGCACCCCCTGCTCCCGTACCCATGTAACGTCCGCATCTGCCTTCATCCCTCCAATGAGGCACCACCTGAGGAGCTCCTCGGCCAGGCGCCATGGAGCAAGGAGGGGAAGGGGTAGAGGTGGGGAGAAAAAGGGGAGGGGGGAAGGAAAGTGAGGTGCATGTCCGCAGGTGATGGCTGTGTTATATCTCCATCTGGGTGTATGCAATTTGTTGCAATGTATGGGGGCTAGGGACCACCCTTCTGCTTTGTATTTGTATTCTATGCTGCTGGACATGTTGAACATTTGATTGATGTCAATGGTGGAAAAAGTGGGGTGTGGGCGAGGATTGGGTGTTATTGTCCGTGATACTTATGATTTCAGACCAATGTTGGTGTAAAATTTTTGTTATTGAACATAACCTTGTTGCGCATTGTCTCAGATAGTTGTACTGTTACACATTGCTGATTCCTTAACATGAAAGGGTTAAATACAATTTAACATCAATCAACGTAAACTTTAAGTGGCACCAAGGTGATGGGCACCATTGATGTCTGAGCTGCACACACACAGCAGTGTGTCAGCGTTGTCACTCACATCAATGCTCTTTCAGGCAAATCGTTCAGATATCAGCTCCTCACATAAGAGTCTTGCAGCTATGTAGCTACCATGGGCCCTTTCCCACGGTCTGGAGGGGGTCGTAGTCATGGTTGCATAGTCAGCCTGATTGTCTGGCCCTAGGTCAGCATCCAGCCCTTCATCGTCCTCTTCCTCTCATAAGGTGGAACATCAGTGCCTTCTGGCAATTCTTGGCCCCTCCAGGTTGTGCAGCATCGAGCACACAACCACGAATTTAGCTACTTGCTCAGGGTTGTATTGTAGCTCCCCTCCTGAGTGGTCAAGGCATCTGAAGCGCTGCTTCAGCACAGTTATTGTTTGGTGGCCCCATTGCATTGAAAGTATAATAGCGATTGATCAGAAGCAATGATTTCCTCACTAAAATACACCTGGAGTAAACACCAGAGTCTGAAAATATGTCTGTTGAGATGTTCACTTCACCTGAGGAACTCCAGAGTCAATGCAAACTCCCCCAAAGTTGAGGCAGCCTCTTGAATGAAGCAACCTGCGATTTTAAAAAATGCCAGCCACACTGCTGGCGTTCGTTCAGAACAGTTCCACTTTTTCTGGGCGGGATTTTGGGCGAGCGATATTGTGGGCGATATGTATGCGAGGTGGTGAAAGTGATGGTGCGTGATCTCCTGGATGTTAGTTTCACCAAATGTGCTCTTTACAACAACAAAAAATGGGCAGACGGTATTATTGAATCTCGGCATTAATTCCGTGCGGAAAGTAACGCTGGGCGATATTATGGCCGTTGATTTCGCCCATTCTGATGATTCTGCCCCAAAAAAGTGGGCGGGCGGTAATATTTTTTCCTGGTGTTAAGCTCGGCGATAAAATTCCTAAAAATGCCCGTCAGTTTCCATTTTGTGCCAAAATGAGCAATATATGGGCATTATACATCATTTCAGTGGTAAAATGGGCGTTAAGCATGCAAAAAAAGTGGAGTTTCTAGCCCTATGTCTCTCAGGATTGAACCGTTGATTTTCCAGTTAGTGTCAAATAATAGAGGCATGTTGAACTGCCATAAAATAAGGCATCGTCACTACCTGCAGGGACGTGGACATTCACCTACATTATCCTGCGCAAGCCTAAATGAGTTGAAGCCCTTACAGTTCTTGTATTATGCACTCCTGTGTCTAGGAGCATGTAAGGCTATATGCATTCAATCAATTAAACCAAGGACTTTGGGAAATCCTACCATTTGGAAAAATCTCACCACTGCTCTATTGTGGGAAAAATGATGTAACTGCTTGCTCTTGCTTTGTGCATTGTTGCATTGCCGACTGACTAATGTGCCCCAGCCAGTCTGGAAAGAGTTCAAGGATGATGTGACTTCACCCCCAAAGGCAGCACTGTGCCTGCTCTGGAGTTTGGCTGGGGCATAAATCTGTCACCACCTCGCTAGTGAATCAGAACCTCAGTGTGCATTGCTGCTCCTGATAATTCTGGCATGATCAATATATACAGATTCCAGGGTAATGGTGGGTAAGAGCCTTCCTTCTGCAATGCAGCCTTGCATTGTGTTGGGGAAATTGATGGGATTGAAGGCCGATAAATCCCCAGGGCCTGATGGACTGCATCCCAGAGTACTTAAGGAGGTGGCCTTGGAAATAGTGGATGCGTTGACAGTCATTTTCCAACATTCCATTGACTCTGGATCAGTTCCTATGGAGTGGAGGGTAGCCAATGTAACCCCACTTTTTAAAAAAGGAGGGAGAGAGAAAACAGGGAATTATAGACCGGTCAGCCTGACATCGGTAGTGGGTAAAATGATGGAATCAATTATTAAGGATGTCATAGCAGTGCATTTGGAAAGAGGTGACATGATAGGTCCAAGTCAGCATGGATTTGTGAAAGGGAAATCATGCTTGACAAATCTTCTGGAATTTTTTGAGGATGTTTCCAGTAGAGTGGATAAGGGAGAACCAGTTGATGTGGTATATTTGGACTTTCAGAAGGCATTCGACAAGGTCCCACACAAGAGATTGATGTGCAAAGTTAGAGCACATGGGATTGGGGGTAGTGTACTGACATGGATTGAGAACTGGTTGTCAGACAGGAAGCAAAGAGTAGGAGTAAATGGGTACTTTTCAGAATGGCAGGCAGTGACTAGTGGGGTACCGCAAGGTTCTGTGCTGGGGCCCCAGCTGTTTACACTGTACATTAATGATTTAGATGAGGGGATTAAATGTAGTATCTCCAAATTTGCGGATGACACTAAGTTGGGTGGCAGTGTGAGCTGCGAGGAGGATGCTGTGAGGCTGCAGAGCGACTTGGATAGGTTAGGTGAGTGGGCAAATGCATGGCAGATGAAGTATAATGTGGATAAATGTGAGGTTATCCACTTTGGTGGTAAAAACAGAGAGACAGACTATTATCTGAATGGTGACAGATTAGGAAAAGGGGAGGTGCAAAGAGACCTGGGTGTCATGGTACATCAGTCATTGAAGGTTGGCATGCAGGTGCAGCAGGCGGTTAAGAAAGCAAATGGCATGTTGGCCTTCATAGCAAGGGGATTTGAGTACAGGGGCAGGGAGGTGTTGCTACAGTTGTACAGGGCATTGGTGAGGCCACACCTGGAGTATTGTGTACAGTTTTGGTCTCCTAACCTGAGGAAGGACATTCTTGCTATTGAGGGAGTGCAGCGAAGGTTCACCAGACTGATTCCCGGGATGGCGGGACTGACCTATCAAGAAAGACTGGATCAACTGGGCTTGTATTCACTGGAGTTCAGAAGAATGAGAGGGGACCTCATAGAAACATATAAAATTCTGACGGGGTTAGACAGGTTAGATGCAGGAAGAATGTTCCCAATGTTGGGGAAGTCCAGAACCAGGGGTCACAGTCTAAGGATAAGGGGTAAGCCATTTAGGACCGAGATGCGGAGGAACTTCTTCACCCAGAGAGTGGTGAACCTGTGGAATTCTCTACCACAGAAAGTTGTTGAGGCCAATTCACTAAATATATTCAAAAAGGAGTTAGATGAGGTCCTTACTGCTAGGGGGATCAAGGGGTATGGCGAGAAAGCAGGAATGGGGTACTGAAGTTGAATGTTCAGCCATGAACTCATTGAATGGCGGTGCAGGCTAGAAGGGCCGAATGGCCTACTCCTGCACCTATTTTCTATGTTTCTATGTTTCTATGTTTCCTGGTATTCAAAAGTTGCTGTCCATTCTCCTCTTCTTCCTGCAAGTAATATGTGTACAGTGATGTTCTGAAGGGGTCACCAATTGTGCAAATGGATATGGTGGATGGTTCAAACTGTACGCCAAAGCGGGACTAAAAATCCCCTTGATCCACACAGTCCAAAAGAATTGGAATCACTGAGAAACTACCTAAAATAAATACCAAGTGGAAGTTTTTGACTACCTCTTTAAGAACCTTTTCACCTAAAGACGCAGCCTAGCAACTCTTAATTGAAGATTGAATGTGCCTAACATAAAGACAAAAAAAAACACAAAAGCATTGTGGCATAACTTCCATATATTTTGCATGTTTCCATCTTTTTCTATAAGGAATTTCCTGCACCTGTCTGGTCGTCCATTGCAAATGGGGCAGAAACTCAGCATTACAGGTTTTCACTCATTTTTCACCACAGGAACTGATGAGCACGGAGTGGTGGGGGCGGCAGGAAATTTGGTCCCTATGATCTGTCTATATTAAATATAATGCAGAAATTGTCCTATTTAAGACATGATGGAGCTCCCCTACCATTACAACTGACATGGGACTTTCCAGGTTTGTAGGGCTCAGTTCTACACTGTGTGGTGCCTTCAATAACTGAGCTCCTGGGGAAGTTAAGCCACACTTTCCTATGCTTAAAGAGGAAGCAATTTTTAAAAAATCAACTGCCCTCTGAAATTGCCTAGCAAGCGACTCAGTTGTCCCAAACCGCCACAAAGAATAGACTGCAGTGGTTCAAGAAGGCGTCTCACCACCACCTTCCCAAAGGCAATTAGGAATTGGCAATAAATGTCCTTGCCAGCGACGCCCACATCCCATGAACAAATAAAAGAAGAGACCATGTGACTTACTCTGTGCATGGAACTCAGGGACATAGGTTTAAAATTAACAAGCCTTAAACAAGATTAGAGGTTATAAAACTTTCTCTCAGAAGATGAAATAGGTGGAATAGTGTCCTTGACCGAGTAAAACATTTATGATAGAATGTGGAGTCCATAAATTATTTTAAAAGGGTATTAGATGGTTGCTTGATAAAGAGGAATATTAAACCGTGTAGGGAGTGAGTAGCAGAGTAGAATTAGACCGGCATCACAAATGGAGAAAATAATGGCACAGACTTGATGGGCCAAATGGCTTTTTCTGTATTGTAACATTCCATGAGACTTTGCATGGTCTGTGGGAGGAGGGGATTTCAAGAGCTGAATGGCCTTTTCTCATTCCATGCTAACTTATATTATGTTCCGAACCATTGTGGTCTTTTTGCACATAGATTTCTATCCATGATTGTAGCATTTGTATCCCTGGGTTAAAGAAGGGAGAAATCAGCCACCCTTGTTGCTCCTGATCTGGAAAATAGGATTATGTGGACCACAGATATGGATAGGATCTCAAGAGCTGAATTTCTGGGGAGGGGTCCTGCCAGCAGGGTCGGATTAAGGGCCTGATGGGCCTGGGGTAAACTGATCCAAATGGGCCTATAGTTATGTTTGTTCATGTTCATTACATTACATATGTGATTCTAATTCTGAGTATGAAAACATAGGCCAGTATATTCAACAATGAAAACATATATTCTGCATCAAGTAGGTATATATTCTGGTTCTGGTAACATTGCAATACTAGATTTCTATACATATGTGCAAATTTCTCTCAATAACATGTGAAATAAAACAGGCTAGTACATATTCTGTTCTGTATATAGGTACATTCGTGTATATAGGTCTTGTTTTTCCTCTCTTATTGTCGATTCTATTCAGCCTATTTGGGAGACCTTATATTTTTTTTCCTACATTTATTTGGTGGGCCTATGTTCTTTGGTGGGCCTGGGGCTGCAGCCCCATCCACCCCCATGGTTAATCCACTCCTGCCTGCCAGTCTCCTGCTGGAACCCCTAGGGAAATGGCGAAGACCCAGATGTGCGAGGTCTCGGCCATTTGCAGGAATTTCCCATTTTGCTCGAGGTGGGGTGGGGGGGGGGTGGCATTGGGATGGTTGTCAAGGCAAAACAAGGTCGACATTTCTGGCAGACATAGGCCAGAAATGTGCTCTAAGTAGGGCTTACCCCATGCTAA
This sequence comes from Pristiophorus japonicus, assembly GCF_044704955.1. Lineage (NCBI taxonomy): Eukaryota > Metazoa > Chordata > Chondrichthyes > Pristiophoridae > Pristiophorus > Pristiophorus japonicus. The sequence goes on along the minus strand of NC_091985.1, from coordinate 45,816,835 downwards.
TCTCTAGTGGGTTCAGTGCTGAAGGGCACCATCAATAGTGTTCCTGACGTGCTTGCCAAGCAATATCAGATCTCCATTCTCTAGGCTTCCACATGTAGATTGGCCACATACCTGAGGTACTGGAGAGCTGCCAATGGCTGGGGAATAGTATCCTAGAGTTAGTCATCACCTATAGTGGAGGAGGATTAAAGGCAGAAAATTGGGGCGATAACACTAAGCTAGCTGAAAATCTGAGAAACAATCTCAGTGTGCAAGAGAATTTTTAATGTGCAATTTAATTTTACTCTCAGTTTGAATCTCCAGTCATGTGTATATTGCCTAGGTGATGCATTGAGTTAAAATACTACCCTTTCACCTCTGGTTCAAATCAAACCCAGATTGACGGGATGAATAAAGTAGAAATTGGTATGCGTTGCACCAATTTTTTGGATGTAAAACGGCGCAAAGTATATCAATTTAGTAGTGGGACAGCCTGCACCCAGTTAGCGCAGGTATTGGTCCCATTGCTAAATTCGTGGGGCCCATTTTTTCGATGTTCTGGGCAGACACATAAAACAGGAGTTAGGCCCCTTGAATATGTTAATTAGGAGCCTAACACCTGTTGAAGGACCCCTTTACAAAATTAATTATTGATGAGCGGGGCAGGAATTGGACCTTATGCTCCTCCACATTCAGGTAAATATATTTTAAAATTAATTCACAGGATGTAGGCATCGCTGGCAAAGCCAGTATTTATTGCTCACCCCTATTTGACCTTGAGAATGTGATGGTGAGCCACCTTCTTGAACTGCTGCAGTCTGTGTAATAAATATACTCCCACAGTGCTGTTAGGTAGGGAGTTCCATGATTTTTACCCAGCAACGGCTATTGGAATGCTAATGTTTATAATAGAGGACTGAAATACAAGGGGGTAGAAGTTATGCTGCAGCTGTACAAAACCCTGGTTAGACCACACCTGGAGTACTGTGAGCAGTTCCAGACACCATACCTTAGGAAGGATATACTGAAGGGAAAAACAATAAAATCAAACTGTGATGTCACGGGAAAGCAGGTAAGTGATTCGTTGGTGAGTATTTCATTCTTTTTTCTAGAGTTGGGCATTGGTTTAAATTAAGTGCCGTGGTACAGATTAAAAAGTGTACATAGATAATTGAAATTTCAAAACTTGAAAACCTAATTCATTAAATGGAATACAATAGAGATGGAAGGACAGGTGATGTGTTGCAACTGCAGCAATTGGGAGTTGGTGGATACCAGTGTGATCCATAGCGACCACATCTGCAGTAAATGTTGGCGGCTCGAGGAACTTTGGCTCAGAGTTGATGAGTTGGAGTCTGAGCTTCAGACACTGTGATACATCAGGGAGGGGGAGTTACCTGGACGCTGTGTTCCAGCAGGCAGTCACACCCCTTAGGTTAAATACTTCAAATTTGGTCCGTGGTCAGGGACAGGAGGGTGTGACTACAAGTGAGGCAGGTATGGGGATCCAGAAGGTAGCATCATCATCATCATCGGCAGTCCCTCAAAATCGAGGAAGACTTGCTTCCACTCTAAAAGTGAGTTCTCAGGTCACTGAACAGTCCAATACGGGAATTAAAGTCTCTAACAGGTGGGGCAGACAGTGGTTGAAGGAAAGGGTGGGTGGGGAGTCTGGTTTGCTGTATGCTCCTTCCACTGTCTGCGCTTGAATTCTGCATGCTCTCGGCAACGAGACTCAAGGTGCTTAGCGCCCTCCCGGATGCTCTTCCTCAACTTTGGGCCGTCTTGGGCCAGGGATTCCCAGGTGCCGGTGGGGATGTTGCATTTTATCAAGTAGGCTTTGAGGGGGTCCTTGATATGTTTCCTCTGCCCACCTGGGGCTCGCTTGCTGTATAGGAGTTTCAAGTAGAGCGCTTGCTTTGGGAGTCTCGTGTCGTACATGCAGATGATGTGGCCCACTCAATGGAGCTGGCCATGTGGTCAGTGCTTTGATGCTGAGGATGTTGGCCTGAGTGAGAACACTGACGTTGGTGCGTCTATCCTCCCAGTGGATTTGCAGGATCTTGCGGAGGCAGCGCTGGTGGTACTTCCAAAGCGCTTTGAGGTGTCTACTGTATATGGTCCATATCTCTGAGCCATATAGGAGGGCGGGTTTCACTACTGCCCTGTAGACTATAAGCTTGGTGCCAGATTTGAGGTTCTGGTCTTCAAACACTCTCTTTCTCAGGCGACCGAAGGTTGCGCTGACACACTGGAGGTGGTGTTGGACCTAGTCATCGATGTCTGCCCTTGCTGATAGTAGGCTCCCGAGGTATGGAAAATTGTCCACGTTGTCCAAGGCCGCTGCCGTGGATTTTGATAATCGGGGGGCAGTACTGTGTGGCGGGGTCAGATTGGTGGAGGACCTTTGTCTTACGGATGTTTAGTGTAAGGCCCATGCTTGCGTACGCCTGGGTGAAGATGTTGACGATGGCTTGGAGTTCAGTCCCTGAATGTGTGCAGACCCAAGCATCGTCTGCTTACTGTAGTTCAATGACAGACATGGGATTACCTTGGATCTAGCCTGGAGGCGACGAAGGTTGAACAGGTTCCCATTGATTCTATAGCTTAGTTGCACTCCAGCGGAGAGCTTGTTGAGAGTGAGGTGGAGCATTTCAACAAGGAAGATCGAGAAGAGTGTTGGTGCAATGACGCAATCTAACTTGATCCCAGTCCGGACATGGATTGGGTCTGTGATGGATCCAGAAGGTAGCATTGGAGGAGCCGCAGCCCTTGCTCTTGTCCAACAGGTAAGAGGTTCTTGCTCCCTGTGTGGATGAGAGCAGGGACTGCAGGGAGGATGAGCAAACTGACCATAGCACTGTGGTGCAGGAGGGCCATTCAAATTGGGGGAGTAAAGAGAAATGTAGCAGTGGTAGGGGACAGTATAGTTAGGGGGATAGATACTGTTCTCTGCAGCTGAAGGCTGTGTTGCCTGCCCAGTACCAGGATTAAGGATATCTCCTCTGGGCTGGAGAGGAACTTGGAGTGGGAGGGGGAAGATCCTGTTGCCATTGTCCACATAGGTACCAATGACATAGGTAGGACAAAGAAAGAGGTTCTGCTGAGAGAGTATGAGCAGCTAGGGGCTAAATTAAAAAGCTGACCCATAAAGGTAATAATCTCTGGATTACTACCTGAGCCACGAGCAAATTTGCATAGGATAAATAAGATCAGAGAGATGATCATGTGGCTCAAAGATTGGTGTGGGAGAAATAGGTTTTGGTTCATGGGGCACTGGCACCAGTAGTGGGAGCTGTTCCGTTCGGACAGACTTCACTTGAACCATGCTGCGACCAATGTCCTGGTGAATCGAATATCTAGGGCTGTAGAGAGGGCTTTAAACTAAATAGTGAGGGGGAGGGTTCAGGTGAGCGGAAATTTTAAAAGTCAAAAAGAAAGGAGATGGCAATAGTGCAGGGTAGCAATAGGGGTAATGATAACCAGAGAGTGGGGACAGGAAGGGACAGAGTGTATAAACATAAGTGCATCAGAAAGTGGGGTCAGAGTAGAGAAAAATGCTAAAAAGACAAAATTAAAAGCTCTTTATCTGAATGCATGCAGCATTCGTAACAAGATAGATGAGTTGACGGCACAAATAGAAACAAATGGGCATGATCTGATAACCATTACAGAGATGTGGTTGCAAGGTGACCAAGGCTGGGAACTGAATATTCAGGGGTATTTGACATTTTGGAAGGATAGGCAGAAAGGAAAATGAGGTGGGGTAGTTCTGTAAGAAAAGGATGAGATCAGTGCAGTAGCGAGAAATGATATTGGCTCAAAAGATCAAGATGTAGAATCAGTTTGGGTGGAGATAAGAAATAATAAGGGAAAGAAGTCACTGGTGGGAGCAATCTATAGGCCAACAGTAGCTACACTGTAGGACAGAGTATAAATCAAGAAATAATGGAGGCTTGTAAGAAAGGTACTGCAATAATCATGAATAATTTTAATCTTCATATTTATTGGACAAATCAAATTGGCAAAGGTAGCCTTGAAGAAGTGTTCATCAAGTGTATTCGGGATGGTTTCTTAGAACAATACATTGTGGAACCAACCAGGGAGCAGGCTATTTTAGATCTGGTAATGTGTAATGAGACAGGATTAATTAATGATCTGTAAGGGGGTGGTCTCTATGAGGGGGTCAGGTTCACTTCTGACCAACTTGAGCGGTTCAAATCGCTCCCACTCCCTTGGGTTCTAGACTCTGGATTTATTTGGGGGATGTGACAAAGTGCAACGGACACTGGTTTGATGCAAAAGAACTTTGGTTTTATTACAATCAAGAAAATACAAACTTATAATTACTCTAATAAGGAAGTACAATGTCAAAACTTATTCAAACTTATTAAAGAACAATACCTTACACACTCAGAGAGGGTTACAATAGCATATAATGACTCTAATAGAGAACAACACATTACATTCAAAGGAGGTTACAGTAGAATTACACCTCCCACCTCCCAATCCCTAATCCTAGCTAGTTGGACTCCAGGGCAGGCAGGGACTATGCTTACCAATCTTTTGACAGTTAACGGTAGATCACGGTTTCGGGGTTCACTGGATGCGGTAGGGTCTGCTTGCCGTACCCCAAACATCGGGGAAGACTTTCTGCTGCGCAATCTTCAGTTGGGTTGAGTCCGCTGATGCAGTAAAGCACGTTTTGGATCTGTGGAGTAAGTACCTGTTTTCTTTGGTTAGAAATAGATTTCTACAGTCTTTTAGGTAATGTTTTACCCGTTGGTAGGTCAGGATTAGGTTGTAGAGTGGAAACTTTTTGATTCTTCGGTTTTTTCTTGTTGGAGTTTTGTTTTGAGTTTGGTCGATCGCGGTGGTTTTCCGTTGATATCACGTTGGTTGTGGTCGGTTGCTGCCACGATGGTGATGTTCTTCCTTCCTTCAGGACTTTGAGGCTGGAGAAGTTAGTTTACAACTGTCGCTCTTTGTCTTGATGACATCAGCTTGGTCTCGGTTTAATGGCAAAGTGTGTCATACACTCTCTTGAAGCAGGGGGCCAGTTATACGGTTTGAGTGGTTCTAATCTTGGCGCCAAATCAGTTCCGAATTTTTTGTTTAAATTTGGCGGGCTTGACTCTTCTTTGTAATATTTTGGCGGGCTCGTTAAAAGTTGATATGTTTTGGGTGAGTTGATGTTTGAAAACTGTTTTCTGATGGAAATATTAGCTTGGTAATTGCAATGTCCTTTTGTGCTTAGTTTTTTGCATACAGGTTGCAGTGGGCCTCTTTGTGATGTATATGCTAAAAATGGTTTTCCAGATTCATGTTGATGGTTAGCTATCTCTGGGTTATTTGTTGTAATGTTAATGTCTCTTGTGGAGAAGGATTCTCGAATACCCGTTTCTCCACACAAGTTAACTTAGTCCCAACACCCAGACAATTCCAATAATCAAGTTGTCTCCTGTTAGTTCTTTAGGCCCGCCCACAGCCTTGAATTTGTCTTTTAAAAGTGCACAATTTGATTAAAATTCGTAGTTTCTTCCACAAACACTTTAAGATTTCAAACGTTCCGGTAGATAGTCCCAAATTAAATTTCCTTTCGAATGAGCCTAAACACTGCGGGGGGGGGGGAGGGTTGTTCTTATGAATTTTGCATCCTTTCAGTCCCCCCTGTTGACACTCCACACTCGAGTGTCAATCAAGGTAAGCAAAATTCCTGCTCCCGCGAGTCAACCTTCCCTGCATTTATACTAGCTAAACATTACCCTGCATCCTCCGTTGACATGCAATGCAATTTACAGGCGAATACAATCATTACAATTCGATTATAGCATAGAGGGGGTGCCCCCCTTTACTTGGTTTTCTCAGTAAAGTAAGGGTATACGATCAAACACAACTTTAAGTAAAATAAAATGAAAGCACATAGTCAAAACACATTCTCAAGTAACATAAAGGTCCATAGTCAAACACATTTTAAGTTCAGTAAAATAAAGGTACATAGTCAAAACATTTTAAGTAACACTCTTACCACACTCGATATTCTGCGGTTTACAGCAGGTAAAATCAAACACAAATTAAACATGATAGTATGGTATCATCCCTTCCTGCGCGATTCCCAAGTTCGGCCAAAGAGCGTACAGCACCCTTTGGTGCATGACCTGACGGCCTCTGCGTTTCACTCGGCAAGTGAGACACCATAAGTAAAGAATAATTGCGAGTTGACAGATAACTAAAGTATGGGGAGCGATTCTGATCCAGACTGGGACTGATATATTTCTAAAAAGGTCCCACCAAGACGGAATGGTGATCTCGAGAATCTTTTTCCCTATCTCAATTGTTTTCTGTTCTAGAGTATAGAAGTGTTTTTGTGAGATAATTACAGCTTTTAGCAGAGCGGTGAGATGTTCGGGTAGAGGGGGAATTGCATAGTCAAAATGTACAACATAATCCGGCAGGCTGTTAATGTTTTCCTTCACAGTGAGGTGGACAGTGGAGGGTTCAGGAATGGAGACAATCCGTTCCTGGGCCACTTGAACTGATGCCGCAGGTTTGAAGCAAAAACTGCTGTCACTTACCGGACACCAGAAGTGTCCATGCTGGTAGTGGGGCGCACTGGTGGTGACACAATATGTCCCAGCCCCTATGTATACTACTTGTGGAGGGACATGGTCTTGTGCCTTTACCTCCATGGTGCAGTTAATAGACTGTGCTCCAGCAGCTTTAAACTCACACTGTGACTTTGAATGGGTACTCAAGTATTGGGGACACAGTATTATGTATGCACACCGGCTCCGGCACCCGGAGAGGTCAGTACCTGTTACAGCGTGCTCCCACTTTATGACATAGGGTGGGACCGCTGCGAAACGAATGTGTGCACCTCCCTGAATAACTCCAATGTTCTCCACCCGGTATACCATTACAGGCTTAGTATGATTCCCATAATGGTGTGGTTAGATTTCCCACAGTCTACTGGGACAGGGTAGGCTTCAGAGGCTAGGCGGAGCTGGCACGGGCTTAGTGAATTGCTGTACGGGTGGAGGGCTGCGGGGTGCTTGTTCCTGATCCAAGAGGGGACTACACCTTGTTTTAAATCTTCCAGGTTGTTGCGGCCCTCGCCCAACAACCATGCCCATACAGTACGCACACCTCGTTCTGTGCAGCCTGGTCAGAAGCGTTTCTATCCTTCCATATGAGTGCATTTACTGTCTGTGCATGTTTTTCCAGCTCAGCCACTATTTCTTTTAAATGGACAGTCATAGCCTGGTCCTCGTGTAGTTCAGATCCTACTATGGTATTCTCCTGTTTCAGGATTTTTCTCAATTGGTTCTTTAAACCGTTTATCTGTGTTTGTAGTTCTATGTCATCTAGGCTATTTATTACAGAGGATGCTGTATTGTAGGTAGTGAAAACGTCGTTTATGATTCCCCTTCTAGTTCTCCCCGAGCCCATGATGTCCCTAGCGTTTAGGGTATATAGGTCTGCTTTGTTAAATTTCCAAAGTCGAACTCATAAAATTTCTGAAACATGTCTCTGAGTAGGGCCTGGTATAGCAGCTCTGTTTCCTTCGGACACCATGCAGGTAGGTGAACCTCGATAAGATTTAAAATTACTGAAGCTACTGCATAATGTACCCCCTGGTATAACACCTTTTCGGTCGGTACCAATACTAATCCATTTCCAGGTCCCTTGGTGGTGGTAGGACACCTGTCTATTACTGTGCGTATTGGCTGGGTTGTGGGCAGAGGTTTCTTAATGTGTGCTCTTAGTTCGGTGGCGTTAATTGGGAGTGGGGAGTGTGGGACCGTGGACCCGTGTAGGCTAGAATCCCATCCCATCCCTTCCCTTTCATCTTGACATTGCCTGGCGAAGGCGATTGATATGCCTGAGGGACAAATACTCTCTGATCCCCACATGCAAACGTAAATTCCTTGTTCGGATTCCCACCATTTGTTCCAACACACTTTTACTCCTCCCGTGTCCCCGTGATGGTGCGGTACCTATCATTACCGAGTCTTTCCCAGTCCGATTCCTGGTCCCATGCGTTCTTGCTGAGTTTTCTGAGCCACCACCATCTTCCCAGGGGAATGTTTCCTTTGCAAGTCAAACACACACGTTTTCCCTCGTAACACTGACTCGGGCAGCAATGATCCGTATCCGGGGGCATGGAACCGAGGCCTCCCCGTAGGTAAAACCTTCCTGGCTGGAGTAGCGAGTAGAATTAGATCCCTGCCACCCTGGCCATCTTCCCTTGTGGGCGTAAACGGCGAGTTCTTCCACGCCTGGGGTGCCACCCTCGGTGGTTACGATCGGTGCTCTTCCTCCTGAACAGCTGTAAATGATGGATTCTTCCACGTCTCCTCGGTCGCCGCTGCTCATCCTTATCAGGGCGAGCAGGAACAGGATCCTTTCCATACTGTTCTCTTTCCTGTAGGGGTACATAAAACAGATTGTCTAGCCCTGAGAAAGCTCTCTGGCTTGACAAAGGTGACCGAGTTCCGATTTGGGTCATAGTCTTTAATTGACTGGCTGTCTTATTCAGTTCCTTGTGGACTGATGTCTGCTTTTAACTTTTATCTCACAGCCGTTTCACTCTTATCTTACCGGTGCTTCCTTAATAGTTATACCGATAGATTATTCTTACTCCCGGGTATTACCCAGCCTGTGCCTCTTTTAATGGCTGCACAGGTACATTTCTTTTCTTTACCCTAGTAACTAATACATATATATTTATCATTACACAGATAATCTTACATTACTTTAAATTAGTCACTAAACATTCTTAAATTTATATCGTACTATATATGTACATCTGCCACCCGTCTACGGGTGGCCAGGTTAATTCCTGCCATCTTTCTTTCTTCTTCTCCCGCCGGGTGTCCAGCGAGGTTGGTAATAGGTCGGCCTGCACCGCCGGACCCGGAGTGTTCTGACCGGAGGTGGGTTCGAGTCCCACACTATCCGGGGAACGTCCCCTCCAGTGCTGCAGCACGCCGCTCTTTTGGGGGTGGCTGCCTGGCTCGTGTCTTCCCCTGGGGGTTCTGTCTGGTCGAGGGTTATGGGCTGGGGACTCTCACTTGGTGGCTGGTCCACCGTTATCTCTTCTGGGGGTCCCTGTTTCCCGAGGCTACCGGCTGGGTTTCCCTGCTCGCGGGCTGGTCTCTGACCTTAGGTACCCTTTTGCAGCTAGTCCCTTTCCCGGGGCTGAACCATTTAAATTGGGGCGCTGGTAACCACGGTGTCTTTGGCCGTGGTGTGCGGGGAGTCCTTCTTAAGGCTCTGGCTACTGGAGGTGCGTCCGAGTCCCAAATGATTGGGGGGACAGCTCCTCCAGTAACACAGTCCACCGCCCCTCTAGGTGCAGTCTGTGGGTCTGCCACGTCCCCTGTGGGAATTCCACAGTCGGGGGCTGCTGGCTGGGGGTCCCTGTTTTTAGCACGGTTTACTGTTTTTGGCTGTCTCTTACGTTTTGCTGCAGCCCCTGGGTTGAAAAGTTTGCACTGATTTATGTGGAACCACTTTGTACGGCGGGGCAGTTTTATGGCATAGACCATGGGGCTTGCCTTGTCGACAATGTGGTATGGTCCCATGTACAGTGCCTCAAAGACCCCTGCTCTAGCGTAGTTCCTTACCATAACTTGGTCCCCTATCCCCCACTCGTGGTGCTTGCGGGGTTCTAGCAGCAGTCGGTTGCTCCGATGCTGTTTTCCCATGTTGTTAGCAGCCTGCCAGTGAATCTGTTTAAGGTGTTCAAACAGATTCCTGACAAAGCTGTCCCGGTTCGCTTCCCTAAGCTGACCTTCCGTGAGTACCGGGGCTAACACATGGGTGGGGGTTCGCATGGCTCTGCCGGTCATGAGCTCGTACCGGGAGTACCCCATGCTCTTTGACTGACTGGCCCGGATCCCCATGAGGACTAGTGATAGGACCTCTACCCACCCTTTGGGTGAGTCCCCTGTCTCTTTGCGCAGCCTTTCCTCGATAGTGCAGTTTAAACGCTCCACAGGCCTGGATGACTGCGGGTTGTGGGCGACATGTCATTTTCCTTTGATGCCGAGCACCTTAAGGGTCTCCTGCATCACCTGCCCAGTGAAGTGACTCCCTTGGTCGGACTCGACGAATTGTGGTAGTCCCTATCGAGAGAACACTTCTCTGACCTGGCTGTTCCCAGGGCAGTGGCTGTTCGGCATGGGAAGGTTTCCACCCATTTGGTGAATACATCCACCAATACTAGACAGTACTTGTAGCCTCCCTGGGCAGTGGGTAGGGCCCGATGTAATCGATTTGGATCGACTGCCAGGGTCCCTCTACCCTCCTGATATGTCCCATAGATACCTTTCTTTTCTAGGGGTCGGGATTGTTGGCCGCGCACACCAGACAGCTAGCACAGAACTTGCGGACGTCTTTCCTGAGTCCTGGCCACCACCCTGCCTGTTCCACTCATTGCCAAGTGGTCTCAGGTCTGGGGTGTCCTGCTCCTGGACCCTCGTGGGCCAGCTGGAGAAATTCTCTCCGGTGTTGTTGCCGTACCACCCATTGCTCCCCCCTGAACAGCGTGCCTTCTTTAATGGCAATTACTGTGGTGCCGTATGGGCCATCTACCTTTTCCCCTTTAGCTAGCGTGCTCAGGACAGTTTTGAGGACGGGGTCTTGGGTCTGAACCGTTTTCAGGTCCGGGGGCAAAGCTATCCCTGCCTTCCCTGCCATCCCTATCCTGCCCCTGACTGCTGCAATGGGTCCTGGGTTGTACGGATCCCAGAGCTTGCCCGTGCGGGCACCCTGTTTGGCCAACATGTCAGCCTGCTGGTTTCCCTCGCTATGGGGTTCTGTGGTGGAATGTGCCTTCACCTTATGTATGTAAATATTCCCTTCCTCCCCTGCGGCTTTCATGATCTTTTCCAGTAGGGGCTTAATTGCCAGGGGTCTCCCGTCTGCGGATGTGTATCCGCAGCGGGACTAAATAGCCAGGTACTCCGTGCACGAATTGCATGTGAACATACTGTCCGAGCTAATCGTGTATGGGGTAGGGAATTCTTCGGGGTGTGTAACTACGTACACCACCGCAGACAGTTCAGCATGCTGGGCGTTCATAGTACTGGGGAGTTTGATCGCCAGGGCAATGCCTACCTCGGGGTCATAAACTCCGCAGCCTGTGAGTCGTTCACCTGCAGATACCGTGCTTGAACCGTCCACGTAGATCTCTCGGGCTGTGGGGAGTAACCCAGCCTGAAAGCCTATGTTAATTTCCCATACCCCTTCTACGGAACACCGGTGGGCTGTCCCTGGATAAATCATGTTGGCTACGAATCTTGGCTCGCAGAGACCCTTTACCCGTATGTCCATTTGAGAGAGGAGCAGGGTCCAGCGAGCAAAGCGGACTGCTCACTGTCCCGTCCTTGATTCTCCCGTCCAGGAGCAATTGGGTGGGCGTATGGTGGAAAGGAGTGTGATACAGGACCCCCCTGTGAAGATCAGTGATCATTTCTGTCATGTATCTTACATTATTATATATAACTGTATCCTAACATGCTATACATGACTGTAATAAGATATGACCTGTAACCACCAGCATAGCTTACCACCAGGGGTGCACTTGCAAGAGACAGGTATATAAGGACAGGTCTCAGGCAAGTGCAGCATTCCAGAGCTGTGAAATAAAGGTGCAGGTCCAGAGTGACCTTGACTTCACTACATGCCTCGTGTGAATCTGTACTGAGGGGACAGGACTTTACAGTGGCGACGGGTTACGGGATTACAGAATCCATAGAATGGCGAACAACGGATCAGATGAAAAATACAATGCGGGAGACAATTGGGAGGACTTTATAGAAAGGCTCTAGCAAAGCTTTGTAACCAAAGACTGGTTAGGCGATGATAAGGCAGACAAGAGAAGAACCCATCTCTTGACCAGCTGTGGCTCGAAAACATACGCTTTAATGAAGGATCTGTTGGCACCCGAGAAACCAGCAAGCAAGTCGTTTGAAGAATTGAGCACACTGGTAAGAGACCACCTGAAGCCAGTGAGCAGCCTACACATGGCCAGATACAGGTTCTACAACTACAGACGCTGTGTGGGCCAGAGCATACCCGACTTCGTGGCGGAACTTCGGAGGTTGGCTAGTTTATGTGAGTTCTCCAATGAACTGAGGAGAGAAATGCTGAGAGACTTTTTCATTGAAGGAATAGGCCACGCAGGCATATTCCGAAAGCTCATAGAGACCAAGAACCTGACCTTAGAGGCAACAGCACTGATTGCACAGACATTCTTGGTCGGGGAAGAAGAAACGAGGTTGATTTACAATGCAGGTACGACAACTGATGAAATATCGGAAAAAGAAGTTCACAGCACTAAACAAGCTGCTACCCCCACACACAAACAAAACCGGGAGAACAGGCTCTCGACAGCAGGCAGAAGCCATCAAGGGCCACAGGAACGGCCGTTCACACTTCATCAACCCACAATGCGAGCAATCAATTACAAACTGAGAGAAGCTCAAGAGAGATCAGCCAGACGCAGCTCATTCTTTGGAAACTCTTTGAACAATGGAACAGGTCTGTGCTGGAGGTGTGGGGGTGGGCACTCAGCAAGGGGATGTCGATTTCAGCAGGCTGTTTGCAGAAATTGTGAATATGCAGGGCATTTGGCCCGCATGTGCAAAATAACGGCAGCTCGGCTGGTATACGAGTCGGATGGGTCGGAAAGCGGACCAGAAGATGGTGGGGACAGTACCCGGGACACCGGTGTACAACGGGTCAACACGATCAATGGCCGCTGCTCCTACAACAGGACGCCTCCTATAATGATGAGGGTCCTACTCAATGGGATATCTGTCAACATGGAGCTGGATACGGGAGCGAGTCAATCTCTCATGGGCGCTCAACAATTTGAACAACTGTTTCCGCGTAAAAGAGACAGACCAAAACTCACAAGGGTCGACACCAAACTAAGGACCTATAACAAAGAAATCGTACCAGTCCTCGGCAGCGCCATGCTCTCTGTCACACACAAAGGGACAGTGAACCGACTTCCCCTGTGGATTGTCCCCGGAGACCCCCCAGCACTGCTGGGGAGAAGCTGGCTGGCAAAACTAAACTGGAAATGGGATGATGTCCATGCCATGTCATTAGAGGAACGGACCTCCTGCTCAACAGTTATAAAGCGATTTGAACATCTCTTTCAGCCAGGTGAGGGCACTTTCAAAGGGGCCAAAGTCAAAATCTACATCACACAGGATGCTAGACCGGTCCATCACAAGGCTAGAGCTGTGCCCTATGTGATGAGGGAAATGATTGAACATGAACTAGACAGGCTTCTGCAGGAAGGCATTATATCACCTGTGGAATTTAGCGACTGGGCAAGTCCCATCGTCCCAGTCATGAAGCCTGATGGATCCGTACGAATCTGTGGGGACTACAAATCTACCATAAGCAGAGTCTCCCTACAGGACCAGTACCCGCTGCCCAGAGCGGAGGACTTATTTGCCACATTGGCGGAGGTAAACTTTTCTCAAAATTAGACCTCACATCTGCGTATATGACGCAAGAATTGACCGAGGAATCCAAGCTACTCACCACCATCAACACATATCGAGGCCTTTTCATGTACAATCGATGCCCATTCGGCATCAGGTCGGCAGCTGTCATATTCCAGTGCAACATGGAGAGTCTGCTCAAGTCCATCCCGGGGACGGTTGTATTTTAAGATGACATACTTATCAAGGGCAGGGACACCGACTCCCATCTCCGTAATTTGGAGGAAGTGCTAAAGCGGTTGGATCGGGTAGGCCTACGAGTCAAGAAATCCAAGTGCCTGTTTCTCGCAACCGAGGTTGAATTTTTGGGCAGAAGGATTGCCGCTGATGGAATCCGCCCAACAGAGTCCAAAACAGAAGCAATTCGCCTGGCACCCAGGCCCCGGAATGTCTCAGAACTGCGCGCCTTTCTCGGGCTACTCAATTACTTTGGGAACTTTATGCAGAACTTAAGCACGCTGCTGGAGCCTCTCCACGTGCTACTCAGGAAGGGGTGCAATTGGTTTTGGGGGGACGCCCGGGAACGCGCCTTCAATAAGGCACGCAACCTTCTGTGTTCCAACAGTATTTTGACTTTCTTTGAACCAGGTAAAAAGCTAGTTCTCACATGCGATGCGTCAGCGTATGGGGTCGGGTGCATTTTGTAACATGTCAATAGTGCGGGCAAATTATAACCCATAGCTTATGCCTCCAGGTCACTTTCGCGGGTGGAGCGCGGGTACGGAATAGTAGAGAAGGAGGCGCTCGCGTGCGTGTACGGTGTCAAAAAGATGCACCAATACCTTTTCGAGGCCAAGTTCGCGTTAAAAACCGACCACAAGCCCCTCACGTCCCTCCTATCCGAGAGCAAGGCAATAAACGCCAACGCCTCAGCGCGAATTCAACGGTGGGAACTCATGCTGGCGTCCTACGACTATACCATAAGGCACAGACCAGGCACAGACAACTGTGCAGACACGCTCAGCAGGCTACCCCTGGCGACCACGGAAGGGTCTGACGAACAGGACTGTGAGATAGTCATGGCAATCAAGGCCTTTGAGTCCACAGGTTCACCCATGACGGCTTGCCAAATCAGAGCCTGGACGGCCAACAACCCCACGTTATCCTTAGTAAAAAGATGTGTCCTAACCGGTGAATGGGCAGAGGCTCACGATGCCTGCCCCAAGGAATTAAAACCCTTTCACAGGTGCATGCATGAGCTATCACTACAAGCAGACTGCCTGATGTGGGGCAGCCGAGTAGTCATGCCTCTGCGAGGCAGAGAGGCATTTGTCCGGGAGCTCCACCGCGAGCACCCGGGGATCGTTCTCATGAAGGCCATAGCCAGATCCCACGTCTGGTGGCCTGGTATTGACGCGGACTTGGAGCTCTGCGTCCGAAAGTGCATCATTTGTGTCCAACTCAGCAATGCCCCCAGGGAGGCTCCCCTGAGCCCCTGGCCCTGGCCTACCAAACCGTGGTCGCGGGTGCACGTAGACTATGCGGGCCCATTCATGGGCAAAATGTTCCTCGTAGTTGTAGATGCATTTTCAAAGTGGATCGAATGCACCATTTTAAACTCGAGCACAACCTCCACCACTGTGGAGAGCCTCGCAACCATGTTTGCAACGCACGGAATCCCTGACATATTGATCAGTAACAATGGTCCGTGCTTCACCAGCGCAGAATTCCAAGACTTTATAATTGACCACGGCATAAATCATGTCAAGATGGCACCTTTCAAGCCGGTCTCCAACGGCCAGGCGGAGAGAGCAGTGCAAATCATTAAACAAGGCATGCTTAAAATCCAAGGTCCCACGCTGCAGGGTCGCCTGTCGCGACTGCTGCTGGCATACAGATCTCGTCCGCACTCAATGACTGGGATCCCCCCCTGCGCACCTGTTGATGAAAAGGACAAGGCTCTCATTAATCCTCCCAGACATGCACGAAATCGTTGAGGCAAAGCGCCGTAAGTTGACTGAGTACCATGACAGAAATTCGAGGGGGAGATGGAATGAGATAGGGGACAAAGTGTTTGTACTAAACTATGGCAGGGGTCCCAAATGGCTTGCAGGGACAGTAACAGGGAAGGAAGGTAACAGGCTACTGGTAGTACAAATGGACAATAGCAAAACCTGCCGGAGGTATGTCGACCAAGTCAAAAGCAGATTTACCAACAACACTGTGGAACCAGAGGCAGACTACAATGTGGAACTCGCACCACACCTGGTGGACAGACAGAGGGAACAACCTGAGGAAAGGGCAATCCCAACAGACAGCCCAGGCGAGTAAACGACAATCACACCAATCGAAACAGACAGCCCAGGTGAGATACCAGCAACCACACCCAAAGAAAAACAGACACCAAGGCAAACAACTGAACCACAACTCAGATGCTCCACGCGAGAGCGTAGACCACCTGAGAGACTGAACCTACAAAGACAATAAGACCTTGGGGGAGGGTGATGTCATGTATCTTACATTATTATATATAACTGTATCCTAACATGCTATACATGACTGTAATAAGATATGACCTGTAACCACCAGCATACCTTACCACCAGGGGTGCACTTGCAAGAGACAGGTATAGAAAGACAGGTTTCAGGCAAGTGCAGCATTCCAGAGCTGTGAAATAAAGGTGCAGGTCCAGAGTGACCTTGACTTCACTACATGCCTCGTGTGAATCTGTACTGAGGGGACAGGACTTTACAATTTCACAGCCCAGTGAGTGGCTGGGAGGTACTGCTCACAGTTGGAGTATCCTGGAGGACTAGACCACTGGTCTCAGCCGGCCGTGCCGCTCTTGGAGCAGTACTGCACTCAGACTGTCCTCACTGGCTGCTACCTCCAGGAAAAACTCTTTACCCCCATCTGTGACCCCTAGAGCTGCCGCGGTCTGCAGATCTTTCTTGAGTTGGATAAATGCTGCCTCGCAACCTTTGTCCCATTCCCACTCCACTCCCTTGTGTAGGAGTCAGAGCAGGGGGGCTGTGGTGGCTGCATAATCCTCAATTAAATCTCTGCAGTACCCGGTTAGCCCTAAAAAAGATCTTACTCCTGTTATTGTGTTGGGGGAGGGTAACTTCTGCACTGCTTCCCTTCTAGCTTTGTCAATGGCTCTCTCCCCAGCGCGCACAGCCAGTCCCAGGAATTTTACTTCCTTCGGGCCGATCTGTGCCTTCTTGGGGTTTACTTTAAATCCCTCTTCTTTCAGCAGCTCCAGCAGTTCAGCCAGCAGTGGGCAATGCTCCTCCCCCTCATCGGTGAACAGGAGCAGGTCATCCACATATTGTACTAGCTGCTGGGGTCTGCTGAAACTCTTTAAACAGTTGGCTATACACTGATGGAAAATACTGGGGCTGTTGTGGAAGTTCCAAGTGTATTGCTGTCCTTTAAAGGTAAAAGCAAACTTGTACTGATCTTCCCTTCTTAAAGGTATGGACCAGAACCCTTTGGAAATATCCAGCACTGTGAAGGTGGTCGCGGAGGCGGGGATACTTCCAATGAGGTCGGCGACAACAGCAACGGTGGGTGCACAGGCGGGGATGTTACGGTTGAGTACTCGATAGTCCACCGTGGCTCTCCAGGAGTTGTCCGGTTTCTTAACCGGCCACAATGGAGAGTTCACATGGGTAGCTATTGGTCTCAATAACCCCTGTTTAACCAGAGAACCCAAGGCTGTTTCCATGTCTGCCTCCGCCTCCCTGGGGAAGTTGTACTGTTTCTGTGGTCGGGTCATGGGGTCCCCATCTATACTAACTCGACCCCGTTTATTCTCCCACAGTCGTTTTGTGAGTTGCAAAAGCTGCAAGGTTTTTCCTCACATATTCTTGATATTCTACAGGGGTGTTACTGACCAGTGAATCAAGGTCGTAACCCTCCTTTGGTTTCATGGTGCACGCCGTCCCTTTTCCCTGTTTTCCCGGGATAACCATCACCTCATTCTCCTGTCCCGTACAGACTGACCCCCAAAGACAGTGGTTTCTTAAATCCACTAGGATCCCATGGCCTAGGATGAAGTCAGCCCCCAGGATCCCTCTCCCTTCCTGCTCCTTCTTCATCAGGACACAAGTCCACTTAGTGTGGAGTGTACCTAAATGAATGGAGAGTGGAACGGAGAACGAGCCAGTCTGTTCAGTGCCTGTGAAACCCACCAAGCTGTAGGGGACCCCGTTAGACAGAGGTGAGGTGGCGGGGTTAGCTGCATAAACAAGGGTGCTTGAGGCACCGGTTTCCAGCAGGTAAGTCCTTTTCACCTTTTCCACCTCCATCTGGACGGTCGGTCTCCCCCACGCATCATACTCGAGGGAATACAGGTGGACAGGCTGCGTCTGTCTTAGTCACGGTTTTGGTTGGGAGGGGACAGATGGGATTTCGGTACCGGTGGCGGTGACTACCTTTCCAGGGCCATCTAACATGGTTCGGAGTGCGGTTAGAAAAGTATCGAATGAGTGGGGAGGGACTGGCTTATCTGTCTCAGCCTTTTTGGCCGGGGCTGGAGAACTCTTTCCTGCGCTATTCTTCCAAGGATTTCTACAAACCTTTCTCCAGTGCCCACTCTTTCCGCACCTGAAGCAGGTACGTTTCGTATCAGAGTGGGTACCCCCCTCGTGCGTCATTCCCTCTTATCTTGGCTAGGTCGGATTTCGTGAACCCTTCCCTTTTGTGAGTGCTCTTCTGTCCCTCTGCCGTTTTTGTAAGCTAGTGTCAGTTGCCTAAGCACTCTCTGTTCTGAGGCTTGGGAATCTCTTGGGTCGAACTATTCGGGGTAAACTGTTAGCTACTAGGCTTCGGAGCCAGTGTGCTAACTCGTCCAGGCTTAAGTTATCCCTATCTATGTCCCCACCACAGGCGCTTTGGTACACAGGCCACAGTCGGTCTGCGAAAGCCTGTGGGGTTTCCCCTGTGAGCTGCACTGTCTTCTCCACTCGGGAGAAGGGACTCCCATCATTGCAGCCCATAGCTTCTAAAATGTCTTTCTGGATGGCAGCAAGTGTTTTCCGTCCTCTTTTGCTCTCATTTGAGAGGGACTGGTACAGTTTGTTGTCTGGGGATAGGAGAAGCATCTTTGCCATTTCTGCATCATCGCACCAATTAATATCCCCTGCCTGTTCCACCTCCATAAAGTGAACTGAGGGGTCTCCCTTTGGAGTTAGCTTTCCCAGGTGGCTTATCATAGCCCTAAGCTGGTGGGGAGTGTGGGGGACCACAAAATGACTTTCCAGGAGCCCTCGACCCCCGGCAAGGATGGGCGGGCCAAACTTCTGTTGCCGGACCGGGCACATTGGCCCTGGTTCTGGCTCTCCCTGTTCTGGTTCGCCTCCCTCTCCTCCCTGTGGCCAAGCTGAGCTGAAACTCAATGCCACAGGTGGTGGTGGTTCACTATCCCTGTCCGCCCCGCAACTGATTTGCCCTCCTGCTGCTGAACCGGTGTAGTCACCGGTGCCACAGGTGGTGGCCGGGTAGTTTCCTCCTTCTCTTCCAGGTTTACCTGGGGTGTACCTGGGCTTATTAGGCATACCATGCATTTTTCCATGGATAGAGCAAGGTTTAAACTTTTAATTTGTTGCTGGCAGGGACCGTTGTTTCCCGATTCAAACCCATTAGTGCTAACTACTTTATACGCTGCTTGCATATCTTTTAATCTTTCCTGGAGCTCTTTTACTTGTAGGGTGAGGCGAGTGCTTTCCTCCCTCAGTGACTTCATTACTTTTGACCTCGGTAACCTGACATTGAAAATAGTCCTGACTGTTTTTAAACCTTTCCATTATCTGGGTCCTTTCCTGTTTTAGCTTACAGAGTTCTCCCGATAATCTTTCTTCTGACATAACCCTTTCCTGGTAGTTCTCCGCGCATTCCCATAACTCTGCCTGAAGTGTCTCATTGGTTTTATCTAGGAGTTGGACCTGTCGTGTAGACAGACCAACCAAATTGCCTTCTCTATGCTTCTTTGTGATCTTTGTCCATTGCTGTCCATTGGGCTGCAATGTCAGCTGGACACTCAGCGCGCAATAGACTAAGCATCAATTCTTTAGTTACATTGACCTTCTTATACACATAGGAGGAAATCCTCTCTTCCATTTTGGTTCTTTGCCCCAAACCAGCACTCTCCACACCACACCCTTGTACCAGAGTCCTGCCATGGTCGCCATTTTGTAAGGGGTGGTCTCTATGAGGGGTCAGGTTCACTTCTGACCAACTTGAGCGGTTCGAATCGCTCCCATTCCCTTGGGTTCTAGACTCTGGATTTATTTGGGGGATGTGACAAAGTGCAAAGGACACTGGTTTGATGCAAAAGAACTTTGATTTTATTACAGTCAAGAAAATACAAACTTATAATTACTCTAATAAGAAAGTACAATGTCAAAATTTATTCAAACTTATTAAAGAACAATACACACTCAGAGGGGGTTGCAATAGCATATAATGACTCTAATAGAGAACAACACATTACATTCAAAGGGGGTTACAGTAGAATTCCTCCCACCTCCCACCTCCCAATCCCTAATCCTAGCTAGGTTGGACTCCAAGGGAGGCAGGGACTATGCTTACCAATCCTTTTGACAGTTAACGGTAGATCATGGTTTCAAGGTTTGCTGGATGCAGTAGGGTCTGCTTGCCGTACCCCGAACATCGGAGAAGACTTTCTGCTGCGCAATCTTCAGTTGGGTTGAGTCCACTGATGCGGTAAGGCACGTTTTGGATCTGTGGGGTAAGTACCCGTTTTCTTTGGTTAGAAATAGGTTTCTACAGTCTTTTAGGTAATGTTTTACCTGTTGGTAGGTCAGGATTAGGTTGTCGAGTGGAACCTTTTTATTCTTCGGGTTTTTTTCCGTTGGAGTTTTATTTTGAGTTTGGTCGATCGCGGTGGTTTTCCGTTGATACCACGTTGGTTGTGGTCATGATGGTGATGTTCTTCCTTCCTTCAGGACTTCAGGACTTTGAGGCTGGAAAAGTTAGTTTACAACTGTTGCATTGGTTTCCTCCTTGTCTTGATGACATCAGCTTGGTCTCGGTTGTATGGTAAAGTGTGTCATACCCTCTGTTGAAACAGGGGGCCAGTTATACAGTTTGAGTGGTTTTAATCTTGGCGCCAAATCAGTTCAGAATTCTTTGTTTAAATTTGGTGGGCTTGATTCTTCTTTGTAATATTTTGGCGGGCTCGTTAAAAGTGGATATGTTTTGGGTGGGTTGATGTTCAAAAACTGTTTTCTGATGGAAATATTAGCTTGGTAATCGCAATGTCCTTTTGTGCTTAGTTTTTTGCATAAAGGCTGCATTGGGCCTCTTTGTGATGTATATGCTGAAATGGTTTTCCAGATTTATGTTGATGGTTAGCTATCTCTGGGTTATCTGTTGTAATGTTAATGTCTATTGTGGAGAAGGATTCTTGAATACCCATTTCTCCAGACAAGTTAACTTAGTCCCAACACCCAGACAATTCCAATAATCAAGTTGTCTCCTGTTAGTTCTTTAGGCCCGCCCACAGCCTTAAATTTGTCTTTTAAAAGTCCACAATTTGATTATAAAGTTCGTAGTTTCTTCCACAAGCACTTTAGGATTTCAAACGTTCCGGTAGATAGTCCCAAATTAAATTTCCTTCCGAGTGAGCCCAAACACTGGTGGGGGGGGGGGGGTTCTTGTGAATTTTGCATCCTTTCATATCTCATGGTAAAGGATCCTCTAGGCAAGAGTGATCATAGCATGGTAGAATTTCAAATTCAGTTTGAGGGTAATTTGAGTTTCAAACCAGAGTCCTGATCTTAAATAAAGGCGATTACAAAAGTATGAAGGCAGAGTTGGCTAAAGTATACTGGCAAAATATATTCAGCGGTAAGACAGTAGATAAGCAGTGGCAGACATTTAAGGAGGTATTTCATAACTTTCAGCAGAAATATATTCCAGTGAGAAAGAAAGACTTTGAGAAGGATAAACCATCCGTGGCTAACTAAGGAAGTAAAGAATGGTATCAAATTGAAAAAAAGGCATACAATGCTGCGAAGATTAGTGTTAGGCTAGAGGATTGGGACATTTTTAGAAACCAGCCAGGAATGACTAAAATCATAATAAAGAGAGAGGATAGATTATGAAAGTAAACTTACAAGAAATATAAAAACAGATGGTAAGAGCTTCAAAGGTATATAAAAAGGAAGAGAGTAGCTAAAGTAAACATTGGTCCCTTAGAGGATGAGACCGGGGAATTAATAATGGGAAACAGGGAAATGGCAGAGACCTTGAACAAATATTTTGTTTTGGTCTTCATGGTAGAAGACACTAAAAGTATCCCAATAATTGATCATCAAGGGGCTATAGGGAGGGGGGAACTTAAAACAATCACTATCACTAGAAAAGAAGTACTAGGCAAACTAATGGGACTAAAGGTGGACAAGTCCCCTGGACTTGATGGCCTGCATCCTAAGGTCTTAAAAGAAGTGGCTGCAGAGATAGTGGATGCTTTGGTTGTAATCTACCAAAATTCCTTGGATTTGGGAGAGGACCCAGCGGAT
Organism: Pristiophorus japonicus; assembly: GCF_044704955.1. Classification (NCBI taxonomy): domain Eukaryota; kingdom Metazoa; phylum Chordata; class Chondrichthyes; family Pristiophoridae; genus Pristiophorus; species Pristiophorus japonicus. Next base: position 45,794,838 of record NC_091985.1, on the reverse strand, counting down.
TGGAAAACTGCAAATGTAACGCCCCTATTCAAGAAAGGAGAGAAACAGAAAGCAGGAAACTATAGACCACTTAGCCTAACATCTGTCGTTGGGAAAATGCTGGAGTCCATTATTAAGGAAACAGTAGCACGACATTTGGAAAACCATAATACAATCAAGCAGAGTCAGCATGGTTTTAGGAAAAGGAAATCATGTTTGACAAATTTGCTAAAATTCTTTGAGGATGTAACGAGCAAAGTGGATAAAGGGGTATCAGTAGCTTTAGTGTCTTTGGATTTCCAGAAGGCATTTGATAAAGTGCCACATAAAAGGTTACTGCACAAGATATGAGCTCACGGGGTTGGGGGTAATATATTAGCATGGATAGAGGATTGGCGAACTAACAGAAACAGAGAGTCAGGATTAATGTTTTTTTTTCAGGTTGTAAAACTGTAACTAGTGTTGTGCCACAGGGATCATTGCTGGGGCCTCAACTATTTACAATCTATATTCATGACTTGGATAAAGGGACTGAGTGCAATGTAACCAAATTTGCTGAGGATACAAAGATAGGTGGGAAAGCAAGTTGTGAGGATGACAAAGGGATATAGATAGACTAAGTGAGTGGGCAAAAATTTGGCAGATGGAATATAATGTGGGAAAATGTGAGGTTATCCACTTTGGTAGGAAAAATAAAAAAGCAAATTATTATTTAATAGGAGAGAGATTACAAAATACTGTGGCACAGAGGGATCTGGGGGTCCTTGTACATGAAACACAAAAAGTTAGCATGCAGGTACAGCAAGTAATTAGGAAAGCAAATGGAATGTTGGCCTTTATTGCAAGGGGGATGGAGTATAAAAGTAGGGAAGTCCTGCTACAACTGTACAGGGCATTGGAGTATTGCGTACAGTTTTGATCTCCTTATTTAAGGAGGGATATACTTGCATTGGAGGCAGTTCAGAGAAGTTCAGTAGGTTGATTCCTGAGATGAAGGGGTTGTCTTATGAAGAAAGGTTGAGCAGGTTGGGCCTATACTCATTGGAGTTTAGAAGAATGAAGGGTGATCTTATTGAGACGTGTAAGATTATAAGGGGGCTTGACAGGGTAGATGCAGAGAGGATGTTTGCCCCTGTGGAGGAACCTAGAACTAGAGGGCATAGATTCAGAATAAGTGGTGCCCATTTAAAACGGAGATGAGGAGGAATTTCTTCTCTCAGAGGGTCGTGTATCTGTGGAATTCTGTACCTCAGAGAGCTGTGGAGGCTGGGTCGTTGAATATATTTAAGGTGGAGATAGCCAGATTTTTGAATGATAAGGGAGTCAAGGGTTATGGGGAGCGGGCAGGGAAGTGGAGGTGAGGTCAAGATCAGATCAGCTATGATCTCATTGAATGTCAGGGCAGGCTCGAGGGGCCAAATGGCCTACTCGTCCTCCTATTTCTTATGTTCTTATGTTATGTTCTTATGTTATGTACTTATGTTCATGCGGGCATGGACTGCTTCATTATCTGAGGAGTTGCGAATGGAACTGAACACTGTGCAATCGTCAGCGAACATCCCCACTTCTGACCTTATGATGGAGGGAAGGTCATTGATGAAGCAGCTAAAAATGGTTGGGCCAAGACCACTGTGCTGAGGAACTCCTGCAACGATGTCCTGGGGCTGGGATGATTGGCCACCAACAACCAAAACCATCTTCCTTTGTGTTAGGTATGACTCCAGCCAGTGGAAAGTTTCCCCCGATTCCCATTGACTTCAATTTTACTAGGGCTCATTGATGCCACACTCGGTTAAATGCTGCCTCGATGTCAAAGGCAGTCACTCTCACCTCACCTCTGGAATTCAGCTCTTTTGTCCATGTTTGGACCAAAGCTGTAATGTGGTCCGGAACCAAGTAGTCCTAGCGGAACTCAAACTAAGCATTGGTGAGCAGGTTATTGGTAATGCTACTTGATAGCACTATCGACGACACCTTCCATCACTTCGCTGATAATTGAGAATAGACTGATGGGGCGGAAATTGGCCGGATTGGATTTGCCCTGCTTTTTGTGGACAGGACATAACTGGGCAATTTTCCATTTTGCTGGGTAGATGCCAGTGTTGTAGCTGTACTGGAACAGCTTGGCTAGAAGCGCGGCTATTTCTGGAGCACAAGTCTTCAGCACTACAGCCGGGATGTTGTCGGGGTCCATAGGCTTTGTTGTATCCAATGCACTCAGCCATTTCCTGATATCACGTGGAGTGAATCGAATTGGCTGAAGATTAGATTCTATGATGGTGGGGACCTCAGGAGGAGGCCAAGGTGGATAATACACTCCTCACTTCTGGCTGAAAAAGATTGCAAACGAATCAGCCTTGTCTTTTGCACTCATGTCCTGGGCTCTGCCATCATTGAGGATAGGGATGTTCATGAAGCCTCCTCCTTCCATTAGTTGTTTAATTGTCCACCACCAGTCATGACTGGATGTGGCAGGACTGCAGAGCTTTGGTCTGATCTGTTGGCTATGGGATTGTTTAGCTCTGTCTACAGCATTCTGCTTCAGCTTTTTAGCATGCATGTTGTAGCTTCACCAGGTTGGCACCTCATTTTTAGGTACATCTGGTGCTGCTCCTGGCATGCTCTTCTACACTCCGCATTGAACCAAGGTTAATCCCCTGGCTTGATGGTAATGGTAGAATGAGGGAATATGCCAGGCCATGAGGTTACAGATTGTGGTGGAATACAATTCTGCTGCTACTGATGGCCCACATTGGATAATCAGTTTTGAGCTGGTAGATCTGTTCTGAATCTAACCCATTTAGCATGGTGGTAGTGCACACAACACGATGGAGGGTGTCCTCATTGTGAAGACAGGACTTTGTCTCCACATGGACTGTGTAGTGGTCCATCATACCAATACTATCATGGACAGATGCATCTGTGACAGGTAGAAGTGCCCCTTCAGCACTAACAGTTAGCACTGTGCGCTCTAGCACCAGCCACTTGGTGATGTTCACCCGCGTTGCACTTGTATAGCCCCAGTAGCACCGCAGTCGCAAACTTCATTGGGTTTGCCTGCCTTAGCGCCTGCCGCCAATCGCGATAGGGAAAGCAGGTGTTCCCCAACCTACCAGGGCGGTAAAGAGAGGGCTCGGCAGGTGGGCCTTGATTTTTTTCAGTCGTTTTCATGTAATGTGGCTTTTATTTCACTCTCAATGCTGTGAATGGACCTTCGTTGCATTTTTTTTTAATTCCAGATTTATTTAATTAACTGAATTTAAATTCTCCAGCTGCTCTGGTGGGATTTGAACCTATGTCTCCAGATCATGAATCCAGGCCTTTGGATTACTCGTCCAATAACATAACCACAATGCTATATTGAAGGCTTAGTAAGTGGTTTAGTGCCTCAAAAACCTGAGCAGCACAGTCAAACTTCTCCACCCATCAAAAATGGACACGGTAAGGTAGTTTGTTTGTAAAAATTGAACAATGAAAACTAAACTATTTGATATCCGCAGTGCACGATAAGACAAAAATCATCATTAGGGTCATGTTGACATCTGCTGTTGCAGTGCATCTGATTGCAGAACAGGTAAACAAAAGGGAAAAGAAATCCAATGCATATGCAAAGGTTACACACTGACTATTAAAGAAACCATAAAATGTTAAGCCCAAATAATCTCCATAAATTAAACTGACTCATGATTCATTGAATAATGGCAATGTTATCCTTTAATTTTATAATCATATTTTGAAACTTCTTTCGTGCAGCAGAGAGTTAGGTGAATGAAATGAGATTGAGGAGGAAAACAATTTAAAAGGAGTTCTAAAAGAGCTTATGTGTCATGCATTTGACTTATTTGCTTTAACTAGTTTCAGTTCTAACTTGCACTTATATAGCGCCTTTCATGACCGCAAGACAAAGCGTTTCACAGCCAATTAAACACTGTTGAAGTGAAGTCACTGTTGTAATGTAGAGAAATGCAGCAGCATTTACATAGCGCTGAGCTAGGAGGCACAGTAAACTGCATTGTTGGAAACAGGAATTACAAAGGGACAGAGACAGATTAAATGAGCAGACTATGCCTCCCCCAATTTGAATAGGCTACTTGCACATGGAAAACTTGCCCAGAGAGGTTAGCTGAGGAGCACAAAACTCAGCAAGGCAGCAGCTCTTAAAGGACTCCAGATTGCCATGAAAGAGAATGGTGTGGTGGGGACAGAAAGACTAATTATTCACACAGGCATCACAGAAGCATGTGGGAAGCTCTGCTTCTAATGACTCTGAAGATTTGGAAGTTGTGCAGCGGAAGTGCAACAAAGGAGAGTGGCTTGAATGCCACCCACCACGTGCCAACTGCATTGATGGAGGTCACTGAGTTACCTACCTTGTGCCTGGCTGTAAATAAGAAAGAAATGTCATAGCATCTGCCTTCAATTTCTTTCCTTTGTTGTCCAGCAGCCCTTGTGTGGTTCCATTCCCATTTAGAACTGTGATGAGGAGAAATTTCTTCTCTCAGAGGGTTGTAAATCTGGAATTCTCTGCCCCAGAGAGCTGTGGAGGCTGGGTCATTGAATATATTTAAGGTGGAGATAGACAGATTTTTGAACAATAAGGGAGTGAAGGGTTATGGGGAGCGGGCAGGGAAGTGGAGCTGAGCCCAAGATCAGATCAGCCACGATCTTATTAAATGGCGGAGCAGGCTCGAGGGGCCAAATGGCCTACTTCTGCTCCTATTTCTTGTGTTCTTATTCCTAACTATCCAGTCACAGCCTATTCATCTACAGTGACTGTATTAGACGTTATGGAAATCTTGAGGAAAACAAGGAGGGACATCATGCCACAGAGCATGTCATTCATGACTTTGTCTAGGGGTGTTGCCATACTTTGAGAAGGATAAAAGCCAATTAAAGAGATCTGAGCAAGCAATTATAGAAACAATGGGCAGGGTGCTGGAAGGCAATGACACATTCAAGGGCCTTAGAGAAGAAGGGAAGATTGGGCATGGAATAGGAGTTGGGGAGGACAGATGGGTTGAGGGTTCTTTTTTGAGGAGGGAGTTAATGATAGCATTTTTGAAAGGGAGAGGGATGATACTTGAGGAGAAAGATCCAGCTGAGATGTTAGCTAGCTTGGGGGGGGGTGAGGAAAGGTAATTCAGGGGTCAGAGGTGGGGACCAGTAGTGATGCTATAGCATCCTATATCCACTGGCAGGAGAGTGTAATTACAGGATTGCAAGTTTCCATTGGCAATTTCCATTATAAATGTGAACATAGAAATTTATAATGAAACTATAAAAATAAGAACATAATGTATGCCTTCAAAATGGGGACTTCATTACATCTGTAAACCCTGGTCCAATTATCCCCCACTCCCTAACGCCACTTCACCTGAACAATACAGTTGGTTTTGACTGCCCATGTCCAATGGCTCAAGAGATCGACTCGTACAAATAAAGGTTCAGGAGCAGTGTAAAGTTAATGTGTTATGTCTCTATTAATCAAGAATATCTATTGATGCGCACAGTTAGGTAAAACAAAAAACACTGATATTATATTGTCAAGTAAAGACACATTTTATTCAACATCTTTATTGAAGGTCAACCAAAAATGGATTGAAATATCCACTCCTAATCAGCTAAAAACTATTTTTTTCTGAAAACAGCAAGTTTCTACACAATCCTACACATTTCAGCGAGATAAAGAATGGTGTTATTCACATGGTGAGCCAGTCTCATGGCAAGCAGTGGGCTTAAGCTTATATTTAGACCACGTTACAGGGACAACAAAGCAAGGCATCACTACAGGCACCAGTCTGATTCTAATTCATAAAGACAGCCTTCCCAGTTCAACCTAGCCCTGTACCTCCGCCCTGCACAGTTCATGCTGGTACTCTGTGTGGTGTATGTAGCACACAAATCACTGACTCCACACGGTCTGGTGTAAGTCTAACTGCTGTGACCTTCGTCCTTTATTGTTCAGCTCCAGAGTGCCTCCCAGGTGTGGTGGTCAGCCTTATATAGCCTTTGTTACAGGTACTACCAGGGTTTCCCACCGCAGCGCCCTCTGTGGTGTGGCATAGTACTTACAATACATTTAAGGTACTGGGACGATACGCACATAATTACATAACATCACCTTCTCCCCCCCCCCCCCCCCCCCACCCCCACCTGGACGCAGGACAACGATACACACATCATTACATAACATCATACTTGTCCAACGGAAGGCAGGTGGGCATAGACAGTGCGTTAGTATGGTACATTTTATCTGGTACATTAACTGGTTATTGACTGGTAGCGGAACCTTGATTTCCTTGTTAGCCGTTATCATTAATTGTACTTCATCCATTATTTTACACAAATACAGTGGCCATTCAGCATAAAAAAGAGTAATTCTTATTATAAATTCACTATCACACATTAACATAGCTCATTTTAGACTCGCTCTGCCAAACAGAAGTCCTTTGTGGGGACGACCTCTTTGTAAGGCCCTTTTAAGACTCCCGGGTGCATTTCCTTTTTAAGAGTCCATCTTTGATGCAGGAGGATTCCATGAGGCTTCCCCTTGGGCGCCGCCATCTTTGATGCTCTGCAGCTCCGACACGATGCCGCCGCCATCTTCTTCTCCGCCGCTCCGTATGCCCTCCGCCGTCGCAGCCTCCGCTCCCCTCCTCTGCCACCTGACTTGCCGCCTCTCCTGCGGCCATTGTGGCCTCCGTAGCGGCCTCCCCTGCGGCTACCAGCTCCTCGGCGGGGCCCGCCCAACGGCCTCTTCCTCTGCGGGGCCCTTCCGAACCGCCGGCCCCTGGATCCCTCAGCACCCTGCCCACAGCGCCCCGCCGGCTCACACCCCCCCCCACTAGGCCCCTCTGGGCAGGGCTGCTTGCCTGTGGGGGCTGGGGCTGCAGGGTCTCTGTGTGAGATCCGGGCCTGGGACTTGCCTGTGGGGGCTGGGGCTGCAGGGTCTCTGTGTGAGGTCCGGGCCTGAGGCTTGCCTGTGGGTGGATTGAAGCTGCAGCTCCAGCTCGGTTGGCTCTGCTCTCTGGGGAGCAGCAGCCTGTGGAGTGGTGAAGTCTTCCCAGCTCCCACGGACCTTCCCCATCCACCTCCGGCCGAGGAGTGTCGGCCCATTGCCTGCAACGACCCACAAAAGTAAAGCGTGCGTCTCGTCCCAGTGGGATACCTGCACCATTACTCTGCCAAGAACTGGTATCAGTTCCCTGGTGTAGGTACGCAGCTTCGCTGTGACCGGGACCAGCTTGGGTCGTGCAACTGGGTTAATCCACAGTTTATCAAAAGTTCTCCGACTCATCAACGACGGACCCGAGCCCGTGCCCACTTCCATACTCACTGGGACTCCGTTGATTTTTACTTCCCTTATCACTGGGGGCGAATCGTCGGTACACGTGTACAGTCCAAGCACCTCATCATCTTCTGCCTGCTCCTCGCTGAACAGTGGATCATCCTCCATCTCCTCAGCCACATGGTGAGTCCGATTTCTTTTACACATACGCTGAAGGTGGCCTTTCGTGTGGCAGGTATTGCACGTGTACTCCGCAAACCTGCACCGGTGAGCCCCATGGCTTCCTCCACAGCGCCAGCATGGTGCTGCTTGATTGGCCCCCCTCAGCGGACTCTGAGTTCCAGGACCCCGAGGTCCGTGCTCTCTGCCCCGGGCAGAGCCACGTTCTGCAGTTTTGTCCGTGGTGGGCGCTATCCTGTGGACAGTGCCTGCCGGGTTCGAGACTGTGTGGATTATTTGCTTGGTGCTGCAAGTCGAAGTCATATATGCCCGGCTGATGGCGATGGCCTTTGTCAGAGTGACTGTGGGTTCCGTGGCCAGCAGCTTGTGAAGGAGGCCCTTGTGGCCAATCCCCATAACGAAAACGTCCCGCAAAGCCTCGTCAAGGTGTGCCCCAAAATCACACGGCGCCGCGAGTCTCCTGAGGTCCGCAGCGTATTTGGTGACATCCTGGCCCTCGGGTCTGCAGTGACGGTAAAATTTGTATCTGGCCGTGAGGATGCTCTCCTTCGGTTTCAACTGGTCACGAATTAGTTCAGTCAGCTCCTCGTATGACTTGTCCCTGGCACTCCCAGGTGCCAGCAAATCCCTGACGAGAGAGTAAACCTCATCTCCACAACTGGAGAGCAATATCACCTTACGCTTATCTCTCATTGCGTCCGTGTCCTCCGTCAGGTCATTTGCTGTGAAGTAGTACTCGAGCCTTTCCGTAAAGGCCTCCCAATCATTGCCCACGGTAAAATCCTTTAGCGAGCCCAGAGTAGCCATGGTTACGTGGAGTTCGTCCGCTTCCTCATTGCCAATGTGGTGTATGTAGCACACAAATCACTGACTCCACACGGTCTGGTGTAAATCTAACTGCTGTGACCTTCGTCCTTTATTGTTCAGCTCCAGAGTGCCTCCCAGGTGTGGTGGTCAGCCTTATATAGCCTTTGTTACAGGTACTACCAGGGTTTCCCACCGCAGCGCCCTCTGTGGTGTGGCATAGTACTTACAGTACATTTAAGGTACTGGGACGATACACACATCATTACATAACACTCTGCTTTTCCCACCTGTTCATGCTTGCACAATCCTTTCGCTCTCCCCTCCCACCCCCCAAATCTATAATAGCGCTCTTCTTTCTCCCCTCCCCCAAATTCGTGCTTCCACTCCCCCTCCTCAGCATTCTATGCTGGCATTCTTCTTCCAATTCCCCGCTCAATTCATGCTGGCACTCGCCTATCGCTTTTCATGCTGGTTCTCTCTTCCCGTTCCCTTCTCTGACCTTCACTATTATCCCTACTTGCTCATCTCTCCGCATTGCTGCCCCGGGGCTTCTACCCCCACCCCACTGCTGGTGCTGCTGTAAGCTGAAACAGTGTAATTTGTTTGTATACTGTCGGAAGAAGCCCTTAATCCTGAGAGAGTTCCTGCTCAAAATGCAGCTGTATTCAATCGCTTTGATTTACAGCAGTAGCAACAACAGATCTTGAGTAGAAATGTCTGGCACCAGCGCTGAAGTGAGGGGGAATCTGGAAATAGAGCTCGGGTGGGGAGTGGGGGGGAGCTGTTGGGGAACTGCTCCAAGTTGTTTATTATCTGCACAATGAGCAGGGCCACCAAAATGCAGATGGTTGGCACCTATAAAGACTGCATATGTGGGCATTGTGTGCGGACAGGATGGGGCTCGGCTGTGATTCCTGCACAACAGAATACGTTACCAACACTCACTGTCCAGATCCACATCTGAAAATTGGCCATTTGGAAATAATATCGGAGGGCACCAAGCATGTTGAAGCTGTAGCCCAGTTAGAGTCAGAATCCTGAGGAGGGATGGGGGGGGGGGGTTGGTGGGTAAAGGGGGGGGGGGGGAATTATCCAAAAAAATTACAAGTAAATAAGTCTTGCACAACAGAATCTTAAGGTCAAATTTTACTTGGTTTGTTTAGTAATGTGTGCCTAATCTACTCCAACTTTCTCTGCATTGTTTGCATTGTGCTTCGAATGATGCAGAAAAATACTATCTCCAGAAAATATGGTAAAAATAAAAATGAAATACCAAAGATCAACAAGAATATATAAGGCAGAAACAATATCACGACCAACGGCAATGAAACAAGACAAAAACTCCAAACAGATCAATTCGCATCAAGAGGAAAGTTAGAGGTAAGTTGACTGCCACCTAGAGGATATTCTGCAATATGCACCTACAACTTTCAAAGAGTGTAATTCCATGCTGCAAATTGTGGCAGATTTGTGCCAATGAGACAGGACTGGCACCTGCTAATGTTGTGCGGTAATTGATGGGGTTATTTTATTTCAATATCCATTGACAGTTCAGTAGCACAAATCCCATATTGTACTGTGCTGGAGGTGCTTGGAAATTAAAAATACAAGACTGGCTGCAGATTGCAGCAGTAGGCTGGGAGAGCAGCAGGTGAAGTGCTTGGCTCACTCAGTTGACTGTCAGATAGGTGGATCCGATGGCTCAAATGTGATTCTGTGCCATTTTTCAAGAACATAGAATGATAGAATCATTGAATGTTACAGCACAGAAGGAGGCCATTTGGCCTATGCTGGCTCTTTAAAAGCTGTTCAATAGTCCCACTTACCATGTTCCTTCCGCATAGCTCTGCATTTTTTTCTTTTGAAGTATATTTCCAATTCCCTTTTGAAAGTTACTATTGGATCTGCTTCCACCACTCTTCCAGACAATGCCGTCATGATCTTAACAACGCATTGTATAAAAAAAAGTTTCACGCATTTCTCCTCTGGTTATTTTGCAAATTATCTTAAATATGTGTCTTCTGGTTATTGATCGACCTGCAAATAGAAACAGTTACTCCTTATTTGCTGCATCAAAACCCTTTATAATTTTGAATATCTCTATTAAATCTCCCCTTAACGTTCTCTGCTGTAAGGGGAGTTATCCGGGGTGTCCTGGCAATATTTATCCCTCAATCAACATAACAAAAACAGATTATCTGGTCATTATCACGTTGCTGTTTGTGCGAGTTTGCTTGTGTGCAAATTGGCTGCCGCGTTTTCTTCATTACAACAGTGACTACACTTCAAAAGTACTTCATTGGCTGTTAAGCGTTTTGAGACGTCTGGTGAACGTGAAAGGCGCTATGTAAATCCAAGTCCTTCTTTTCCTTCAAGCACACCAATCCCAGCTTCCCTAGTCCCTCATCCCTCATACCTAGTATCATCTTCCCCTGGAGGATCTGGCAAAGACAACCAAAGAAGGGAGAAGGGCATTGCAAAATAAGAACTGACAATCACACTGAGACATACCTCCAAACCCTCCTCTAGAATATTCAGCAAAGGCGAGGGAAACTGATGGGTGTCCATAGGAGGAAGCTGCAAGTGAAACAAGCCTCATGGTGTGTACAGGGAAGTGGCAGTGGCTTTGACAGCACCCTCTCTTACCCTTGTTCCACAAGAAGTCCAATAACCTGTACCACAAGAAGTTAAATGACCTGATGAGGCTAGGCAAGGTAATACACTAGTAATTCTTCCATGGACAGTCTGAGCGCCAGAACAGTCCTCTACCAACGTGCCACTCACTGCAGCAGTTTAAATGGACAAGTCAAAATTTACAGGTAGCAACCATCTCCAAACGGCAGCAGAATAATTTGTAAGTGGCTCTGCATGAGCCCAACTGAACATTGATGGTTAGTTGAAGGACTAGGAAGAAGCAGGAGTGCAGCGAACATGCCTCGGATGTTGATAAGCTGCCTTCAGACCATCCTCCACCTGCCTCCCACTGCCACAGACAATTTAATGCCTCTTCCATGCACGCATTCTTTCTGAGCAGCGGAGCAGAGGCGGAAAGAGAAGGAAATCCGAGAGAGCACTGGGCTCCGCTAGTGGGTTAAATGTGGCAGGGTGGGTAAGCAGTAGGCAGTGCGATCCAGCCACAGGGGGGTGGGAGTACTAGATCCTATTCTCAAACTCCAGCCACTCCTCCGTCATCCCTTTGATATACCTGCAAACCTTCCTCTTCCAGGGCCTCCTTGATAATGTCTTTTTGAAGGGTGAAGTTGTGTAGCATGTAGTGTACAACAACATTTCTTGAAACCTTCTTCAGCACCTAAAGCACTCCCAGGGGTTGCACTCAATGAATGCTGGGATTGATACATGCAGGTCATTATACGTGTGATCAGACAAAATACTGCTTGTGTGTCATGACCAAATATCCAAAGAATACCCTTGATCATTGAAGAGCCATCCAGACAGATCTGCCTTTATTGATCAAATATTGCTGGGCTGGTGGACTGCCTTAAAATGAAAGCATCGTGACAGCTGCCTGGGAAGTGAGCATTGACTTTCTTAACATGGTGTTCATGGTCATAAATAAGCTGAACATTGAGATGCTGGAATCCCTTCCTATTCTCTGCACTCCCACTTCTTCCCAATCCTTCAAGTCGCCAGGCAAAGTGGACATCAATTTCAGGCCCTTAAAAGGGGGGTTTGGGCAGACTATGGGGGGTCGGGGGGGCAGATCACGACGCCTATGGAGTCGGTGGAAATTTGCTGCTCCCCCTGGCTCCATAGAAAGGGTTTTCTTTTAATCAAATGATTTTAAACTTACCCTTAGTTGGTGGCTGCTTGACTGGGGAGCATAATAGTGCTAGTGCCACATGTAAGCAGCACTGTTACTTTTGGTGCTCAAGGAATAGAGGGCCGACTACAGCAGGTGCAACAAAGGAGGGTGGCCCTACGTAGGCCTGAAAGTTGCCCATCAATAAAAGCACAAGTGTTAGCTGCATGGAAGAACAACGCAGGCTGAGTTAATGCGGTTTTCCAGGGTTTCTGGTACCTAGATCTAAAGGAGGAATGCTTGCTGATAAAGCAGTTATACTCACATTTCTTGTGGGATTCATCAAGCAGGGAATAAACTGTAGTGGCCAGTGACATGCAAAATGATCAGATACCAACATTAATTGAGTGCAGACTCTTTCTAATCATGTAGGCCATGGTTGATGTGACGAACCCTTTTGCCTACCTGGGCGCCATTTCCAACACCTTCCACTCGAGGAAACTGTGTCCACTAGAATGGAAATGCATACAAAAAATAAGTAAATTACAGTGAGCCAATAGTGTGTGTGAGGGGAAGGAGACATAGATTCCATTAATAAATAACAACTTGCATTTATATAGTGCCTTTACCATCGAAAAACATCGCAAGATGCTTCATGAAATCTAATTGGACAAAAAATGGATACCAAGCCAGAAAATAAGTTATTCGGAGGGATGACCAGAAGCTTGGTCAGAAGTGGGTTTGAAGGACGGTCTTAGAGGAGTGGAGGAAGATGGGGCAGCAAAGAGATTTAGAGAGGGAATTCCAGAATGTAGGGCAGTAGGGCTCAGATGGCTGGGGTTAAGGGAGGGGGGAATAGATAAAAGGGTAAGAGGGACAGAGAGCTCTGGGGTAGCTGTAGGACTGGAGCAGGTTACAGAGATAGGGAGGGAGGAGGCCATGAAGGGATTTAAACACAAGGATAAAAATGTTAAATTGGAGGCCTTAGGGGAACTGGAAGCCAATGTAGGTCAGTGAAGACAGGGGTGATGGGTGAGCATGGTGGGGCTTGGATATAGGCTGCAGAGTTTTGGAAGAGCTGAAGTTTAGAAGGGTGGAGGATGCAAGGCCATCTTGGAATAGGTGGGACTGGGCGACAAATGCAGCAGATGGGCTGAGGGAAGGGCAGAGGTGGGCGATGTTATGGAGATGCAAGAAGGCACTCTTTGTGATGGAGAGTATATAGGATTGAAACTCTGCTTGGAGTCAAAATAGGACACCAGGTTGCAAACAGTCTGCTTCACTCTGGGGACAAGCATTGAATTGATTGCAAGGTTACGGAGTTTGTGGCCATACTGTAAGTAAAACAATTAAATTTAGCAGCTAATGACCATGTTTAATACTAGGATGTGTATCTGAAAGACACAGGCAGGAAAATTCCTTGGAGCTGCTCCCGCTCCACCAACATTACTTTGCCGGGATTTCTGACACACTTCCAACCAAGTTACGCTGGCAGAGTGAGAGCGGGTCAGAGGAATTTCCCAGCCATAGTTTTCTTCCCAATGGAAGTGGCACTGAAGAATAGGAGAAATAAGATTTTTACCTGCAGTGATTCTGTATTTAAACATGAAATTCTAGTAGGGGATAAATATTGCAGTCACAATTCAGGGTCATCCTGCCATTTTACATGGACTGAAAGCTCAGGGGATCGCAGAGGAAGTTGTAAACTGGATATAAATCAGCCACATAAGAGGAAACAGACGGCGATTTATAGGTGGAAGCCATTTCAGTTGGGCAGCTGCGATTAGTCGACCTCCCCGAGGATCCGTTCTGGAACACCTGATGCTCCTAATGTTTATTATTGACCTTAATAATCACATTGTAGGTGGTCTGTCAGAACCTGTGGAGGACATTAAGTTGTGTGGGAAGATCAGCCGTTCAGAAGAGAGCGGGATGTAGCTGAAAGCTACTTCACAGCCGGCTGAATAGCAGATGAAATATTTTTTTTAATTGAGAAGTGCAAAATCATGAACATAGTAAAATATGATTACATATTGAATGCCACACAATCAAATATGATGTAATTGGGGTAAGATTTGGGCTTGTTGGCTGAGCAAATATTACAGCAATTACCAGGGCAAATGAGGGATGTAAGTGTATAAGCAGAGGATTAGATCTGCCGCATATTGACTGGGAATGAATGGGAGACAATAAAGCCCAAAGAACAAGACTCGGAATGTGACTATCATATTCAATAGCATTAGTCAGGTAACAGGTGGAGGAAGGAGATATTTTGGATTTTTAAGTCTCTAATTTCCCCTGTGCATTAGAACCAGCACATGCACTCATTTTGTGCATCAGAATTATTAGGGTTTGATTTTGTGAGGTCCCAAGCTCACACATCTGGTTTTGCAATATGCAGTTTGGGCCATTTTTGTGAGGCCACACTCTCAGCTTACTCAAATTGCTATAATCAAGTCCCATGCAGAGTTTTCTGAAATCAGGCGAGGTTCTGCACACAGCCATAAAACAATTGGTCAAATCAGTGCCAGTGGGCGAGGCTTTCACCACAGGGCCTCTTAAAGGCAGCTTGTTATTTTTCAGCCTACATAGTAGAAGTTTTTTTTCTGCCCTGGAGCAATTTTAGTCACAGAGTTATCAAATCATATGGGGTAAAATTCAACTTTGGCAGGGAAACAGAACAGACAGCAGCAGATCAGCCTCCCATTGTACACCCTGCCTCATCTTCCTTTCAAGTGACTTTCCATCCATCAGTTACCACCTGTTTTGTGCCCTGAAGTTGAATTTTACCACCCATAGAATTTCACAGCACATGAAACTTCTCCAGTGATCATTTGCATATTTCTTTTGGTTTCCTGATGCTATCTTTTTGTGCGGTCATTATTTTGGCTGAACTATGCAGTGGCAAATAGCTGTAGTATTATAAATAGCATCTAAGAAGGGTTGGGCAGATAAGCCTTACTCTGTCAAGAACATAAGAACATAAGAAATAGGAGCAGGAGTAGGCCATTCGGCCCCTCGAGCCTGCTCCGCCATTCAATGAGATCATGGCTGATCTGATCTTGGCTTTAACTCCACTTTCCTGCCCGCTCCTCATAACCCTTGACTCCCTTGTAGTTCAAAAATCTGTTTATTTCCGCCTTAAATATATACAACGACCCAGTCTCCACAGCTCTCTGGGGCAGAGAATTCCAACGATTCACGGCCCTCTGAGAGAAGAAATTCCTCCTTATCTCCATCTTAAATGGGCGACACTTATTCTGAAACTATGCCCCCAGTTCTGATACCCCCACGAGGGGAAACATCCTCTCTGCATCTACCCTGTCAAGCCAACTCAGCATGGGATTGAAGGCCGATAAATCCCCAGGGCCTGATGGTCTGCATCCCAGAGTACTTAAGGAGGTGGCCTTGGAAATAGCGGATGCATTGACAGTCATTTTTCAACATTCCATAGACTCTGGATCAGTTCCTATGGAGTGGAGGGTAGCCAATGTAACCCCACTTTTTAAAAAAGGAGGGAGAGAGAAAACAGGGAATTATAGACCGGTCAGCCTGACATCGGTAGTGGGTAAAATGATGGAATCAATTATTAAGGATGTCATAGCAGCGCATTTGGAAAGAGGTGACATGATAGGTCCAAGTCAGCATGCATTTGTGAAAGGGAAATCATGCTTGACAAATCTTCTGGAATTTTTTGAGGTTGTTTCCAGTAAAGTGGACAAGGGAGAACAAGTTGATGTGGTGTATTTTGACTTTCAGAAGGCTTTCGACAAGTTCCTACACCACAAGAGATTAATGTGCAAAGTTAAAGCACATGGGATTGGGGGTAGTGTGCTGACATGGATTGAGAACTGGTTGGCAGACAGGAAGCAAAGAGTAGGAGTAAATGGGTACTTTTCAGAATGGCAGGCAGTGACTAGTGGGGTACCGCAAGGTTCTGTGCTGGGGCCCCAGCTGTTTACATTGTACATTAATGATTTAGATGAGGGGATTAAATGTAGTATCTCCAAATTTGCAGATGACACTAAGTTGGGTGGCAGTTTGAGCTGCGAGGAGGATACTATGAGGCTGCAGAGTGACTTGGATAGGTTAGGTAAGTGAGCAAATGCATGGCAGATGAAGTATAATGTGGATAAATGTGAGGTTATCCACTTTGGTGGTAAAAACAGAGAGACAGATTATTATCTGAATGGTGACAGATTAGGAAAAGGGGAGGTGCAACGAGACCGGGGTGTCATGGTACATCAGTCATTGAAGGTTAGCATGCAGGTACAGCAGGCGGTTAAGAAAGCAAATGGCATGTTGGCCTTCATAGCGAGTGGATTTGAGTACAGGGGCAGGGAGGTGTTACTACAGTTGTACAGGGCCTTGGTGAGGCCACACCTGGAGTATTGTGTACAGTTTTGGTCTCCTAACTTGAGGAAGGACATTCTTGTTATTGAGGGTGTTGTAGGCATTAGGCACCCTAGGGCAACGGCACCAGTAGTATAAGGTTAGAACTATATGTAACTTGAATCATAAAATGGCTACCAGTGAAACCTCAAGGGATTTCTGTTAGCTGAATTAGACTGCATTCCTGGAAACTGATAATTGTTGTTTCCCACACACAGGAATAACAAGCAAATTCTGCAGGTGTCTTTAATCAGCCAGCCTCAGGACTAAATGTTCTGGTGGAAGTAAGGACAATACGACTCTGTAACAGGATTAAGATAAGGAGGCTTCCAAAGACAGCACCCAAGGACAGTAAGATAAGGGGGGCCAGGAACATGAGTCATTCCTAGCAACACACCTCTTAGCAACACATCTCTTAGCAACACATGAGCCACTTTATGTTTAGAAACTAACTCTATCTATTGGTCTAATTGAATTTATAATCTATATGATGTAACTGTAGTAAACTGTTGTAAAACATATAAAGATCCATGAAGTGCCTGGATCCAGTCCTGAGGCTTCCTCCCCGCTGGCGTTAATAAAGGCTGCATTGGCATTGGAACCGACTCTGAGTGTTGAGTGATTCTTCTGATAAAACACTAACACTAACAGAGGGAGTGCAGCGCAGGTTCACCAGACTGATTCCTGGGATAGCGGGACTGACATATCAAGAAAGACTGGATCAACTGGGCTTGTATTCACTCGAGTTCAGAAGAATGAGAGGGGATCTCATAGAGACGTTTAAAATTCTGACGGGTTTAGACAGGGTAGATGCAGGAAGAATGTTCCCAATGTTGGGGAAGTCCAGAACCAGGGGTCACAGTCTAAGGATAAGGGGTAAGCCATTTAGGACCGAGATGAGGAGAAACCTCTTCACCTAGAGAGTGGTGAACCTGTGGAATTCTCTACCACAGAAAGTTGTTGAGGCCAATTCACTAAATATATTCAAAAAGGAGTTAGATGTAGTCCTTACTACTAGGGGGATCAAGGGGTATGGCGAGAAAGCAGGAAAAAAGTAAATTCTTAAAAAGGGTATCATTGTTACATTGGAGTTACTAATACAAAATTGTATCAAATGAAAACATTTTACTGAAGTTGCATGTTCAGCCATGAACTCATTGCATGGTGGCGCAGGTTCGAAGGGCCGAATGGCCTACTCCTGCACCTATTTTCTATGTTTTTATGTTTAAGCAGTCTGTAGTACACTCAAACATAAATCAAGTAGCAAAGTGTATGCTGAAAGTAGATATCAGCTGGATAGGGCATACAATTTTCACTGGGGAGCTGGGTTCCTTTGAGCACAAAATGACACATGTGGTATTATCAGGGGTCTCCATATCAATCCACTGACCTTCATGAAAAGAACAGGTTTGAACAAAAGGTTCAGGTGGTATCTATCCACAGAAACATTATGTACGTCAGTCTCCATTATCTAGAAAGTAACCATGCTGTTTTGTGTGGGTTAGCATTCCATTGTGCCCACATTATATGACCGAGAAGAAACATTTTCTATATAAAATAATGGAATTGATATCAGCAGTAAACTTTAGGATTATCTGTACTACACCAATTTAAAAGAAAGAATTTGCATTTCTATAGTACTTTTCACAGCTTGAGGACGTCCCAAAGTGTTTTACAGCCAATTAAGTACTTGTTTGAAGTCTAATGTAGGGAAACGTGACAGCCAATTAGCACACAGCAAGGTTTCACAAACAGCAATGAAATACCTGTAATGACCAAATAATCTTTTTTTGTGATGTTGATTGAGGGATAAATATTGGCCAGGACAATGATGAGAACTATCCTGCTCTTCTTCGAAATAGTGCCATGGGATCTTTTACATCCACCTGAGAGAGCAGACTTGGTTTAACGTCTCATCGAAAGATGTCACCCCGACAGTGCAGCACTCCCTCAGTACTGTACTGGAGTGTCAGCCGAGAATATGAGCTCTGGTCTCTGGAGTGGGTCTTGAACCCACAACATTCTGACTCAGAGGCAAGCGTGCTACCCACTGAAACATCAGTCAACAAGGTTTTAGATAGGTAGATCCTCCCTGACCAATCTCCTTGAATTCTTTGAGGAAGTGACAACCCAAGTCGGCCCAACGTTATCTGCTTAGACTTCCAAAAGGCATTGGCTAGAATTCCACATCAAAGATTATTAATTAAAGTCAAGGCTGTGCAGAATCAGAGCAAAATATGGGTTTGGATTAGAAACTGGCTGAAGAGTAGAAAACAACAGGTATTGGTTAGCAGGGTAATGTCAGGACGGAGGGAAGTGCTGAGGGTGGTGCTTCGGGGCTCAGTGTTGGGATCACTAATGTTGCAAATTTATATTGCTGACTTCGATTCTGAAACTCAATGCAAGTTGTTTAAATTAGCAGATGATACCAAACTAGCAGAGGCAGTGATATCAAAGAAGGCAGCTCAGAAACTATAGAATGAGCTAAATAAAATATGTGTGTAGGGTGAATAATGACAGATTAAATCCAATGTAGATAGGAAGGATAGAGATGATTTGGAAAGCGACCTAGGAGTCTTTGAAGACTCGCGCTCAACTCGTCCAACCAAACGGTATCACAATGGTATGTCCGCAGATTCTTGGGCAAAATTATATTCTGAGCTAATCAATAGACTTTCCATTTATTTCTTTTTTTGCAGAAGAAAAGTTTGTCCATAGTCAGTGGCCTCAAAGTGCCACAGGCGGAGGACCAGCAACCATCAGGCCCTTGGGGAGGAAGTTCTACAGCTGCTAGCTGAAGAATGGGAAGGCAGTGGGAGATGGAGAAGTTGGAGAAAAACAGTCAGGTTCAGGCTGTTAATGGGATAGATGACCTACAGTACTGTGAGTGGTTATAGTCTGCCAAAATTACAATTCATTGAAACACCTCATTGCTCAGTCACCCCTTCTAAATCACAAGAGTACGCCCTACCAAAACCTTCTTATCCCCACAGGAGCTGGATGTTTAGAGAAAGAAGGAACTGCCGAATAGCCTGGCACATCTGCAGTGCCCATTACCACACCTGATTCACTGACTGCTTTGGGTACTGTTGAGGGGGATGACTCATCAGGGGAGGGCAGCAGCAGCCAAGTTCATGGCACCGTGGCTGGCTCTGTTGCACAGGAGGGCAGGAAAAAGAGTGGGAGAGCGATAGTGATTGGGGATTCGATTGTAAGGGGAATAAATAGGCGTTTCTGCGGCCGCAACCGAGACTCCAGGATGGTATGTTGCCTCCCTGGTGCAAGGGTCAAGAATGTCTCGGAGCGGGTGCAGGACATTCTAAAAAGGGAGGGAGATCAGCCAGTTGTCGTGGTGCATATTGGTACCAACGACATAGGTAAAAAAAAGGGATGAGGTCCTACGAAAAGAATTTAAGGAGCTAGGAGCTAAAAAGTAGTAATCTCGGGATTGCTACCAGTGCCACGTGCTAGTCAGAGTAGGAATCACAGGATAGCGCAGATGAATACGTGGCTTGAGCAGTGGTGCAGCAGGGAGGGATTCAAATTCCTGGGGCATTGGAACCGGTTCTGGGGGAGGTGGGACCAGTACAAACCGGACGGTCTGCACCTGGGCAGGACCGGAACCAATGTCCTAGGGGGAGTGTTTGCTAGTGCTGTTGGGGAGGAGTTAAACTAATATGGCAGGGGGATGGGAACCAATGCAGGGAGACAGAGGGAAACAAAAAGGAGGCAAAAGCAAAAGCAAAAGACAGAAAGGAGATGAGGAAAAGTGGAGGGCAGAGAAACCCAAGGCAAAGAACAAAAAGGGCCATTGTACAGCAAAATTCTAAAAGGACAAAGGGTGTTAAAAAAACAAGCCTGAAGGCTTTGTGTCTTAATGCAAGGAGTATCCGCAATAAGGTGGATGAATTAACTGTGCAAATAGATGTTAACAAATATGATGTGATTGGGATTACGGAGATGTGGCTCCAGGATGATCAGGGCTGGGAACTCAACATCCAGGGGTATTCAACATTCAGGAAGGATAGAATAAAAGGAAAAGGAGGTGGGGTAGCATTGCTGGTTAAGAAGGAGATTAAGGCAATAGTTAGGAAGAACATTAGCTTGGATGATGTGGAATCTATATGGGTAGAGCTGCAGAACACCAAAGGGCAAAAAACATTAGTGGGAGTTGTGTACAGACCTCCAAACAGTAGTAGTGATGTTGGGGAGGGCATCAAACAGGAAATTAGGGGTGCATGCAATAAAGGTGCAGCAGTTATAATGGGTGACTTTAATATGCACATAGATTGGGCTAACCAAACTGGAAGCAATACGGTGGAGGAGGATTTCCTGGAGTACATAAGGGATGTTTTTTTAGACCAATATGTCGAGGAACCAACTAGGGGGGAGGCCATTTTAGACTGGGTGTTGTGTAATGAGAGAGGATTGATTAGCAATCTCATTGTGCGAGGCCCCTTGGGGAAGAGTGACCATAATATGGTGGAATTCTGCATTAGGATGGAGAATGAAACAGTTCATTCAGAGACCATGGTCCAGAACTTAAAGAAGGGTAACTTTGAAGGTATGAGGCGTGAATTGGCTAGGATAGATTGGTGAATGATACTTAAGGGGTTGACTGTGGATGGGCAATGGCAGACATTTAGAGACCGCATGGATGAACTACAACAATTGTACATTCCTGTTTGGCGTAAAAATTAAAAAGGGTAGGTGGCTCAACCGTGGCTATCTAGGGAAATCAGGGATAGTATTAAAGCCAAGGAAGTGGCATACAAATTGACCAGAAATAGCAGAGAACCCGGGGACTGGGAGAAATTTAGAACTCAGCAGAGGAGGACAAAGGGTTTGATTAGGGCAGGGAAAATGGAGTACGAGAAGAAGCTTGCAGGGAACATTAAGACGGATTGCAAAAGTTTCTATAGATATGTAAAGAGAAAAAGGTTAGTAAAGACAAACGTAGGTCCCCTGCAGTCAGAATCAGGGGAAGTCATAACGGGGAACAAAGAAATGGCAGACCAATTGAACAAGTACTTTGGTTCGGTATTCACTAAGGAGGACACAAACAACCTTCCGTATATAAAAGGGGTCGGAGGGTCTAGTAAGAAGGAGGAACTGAGGGAAATCCTTATTAGTCGGGAAATTGTGTTGGGGAAATTGATGGGATTGAAGGCCGATAAATCCCCAGGGCCTGATGGACTGCATCCCAGAGTACTTAAGGAGGTGGCCTTGGAAATAGTGGTTGCATTGACAGTCATTTTCCAACATTCCATTGACTCTGGATCAGTTCCTATCGAGTGGAGGGTAGCCAATGTAACCCCACTTTTTATAAAAGGAGGGAGAGAGATAACAGGGAATTATAGACCGGTCAGCCTGACATCGGTAGTGGGTAAAATGATGGAATCAATTATTAAGGATGTCATAGCAGTGCATTTGGGAAGAGGTGACATGATAGGTCCAAGTCAGCATGGATTTGTGAAAGGGAAATCATGCTTGACAAATCTTCTGGAATTTTTTGAGGATGTTTCCAGTAGAATGGACAAGGGAGAACCAGTTGATGTGGTATATTTGGACTTTCAGAAGGCGTTCGACAAGGTCCCACACAAGAGATTAATGTGCAAAGTTAAAGCACATGGGATTGGGGGTAGTGTGCTGACATGGATTGAGAACTGGTTGTCAGACAGGAAGCAAAGAGTAGGAGTAAATGGGGACTTTTCAGAATGGCAGGCAGTGACTAGTGGGTACCACAAGGTTCTGTGCTGGGGCCCCAGCTGTTTACATTGTACATTAAAGATTTAGACGAGGGGATTAAATGTAGTATCTCCAAATTTGCGGATGACACTAAGTTGGATGGCAGTGTGAGCTGCGAGGAGGATGCTATGAGGCTGCGGAGCGACTTGGATAGGTTAGGTGAGTGGGCAAATGCATGGCAGATGAAGTATAATGTGGATAAATGTGAGGTTATCCACTTTGGTGGTAAAAACAGAGAGACAGACTATTATCTGAATGGTGACAGATTAGGAAAAGGGGAGGTGCAAAGAGACCTGGGTGTCATGGTACATCAGTCATTGAAGGTTGGCATGCAGGTGCAGCAGGCAGTTAAGAAAGCAAATGGCATGTTGGCCTTCATAGCGAGGAGATTTGAGTACAGGGGCAGGGAGGTGTTGCTACAGTTGTACAGGGCCTTGGTGAGGCCACACCTGGAGTATTGTGTACAGTTTTGGTCTCCTAACCTGAGGAAGGACATTCTTGCTATTGAGGGAGTGCAGCGAAGGTTCATCAGACTGATTCCCAGGATGGCGGGACTGACCCATCAAGAAAGACTGGATCAACTGGGCTTGTATTCACTGGAGTTCAGAAGAATGAGAGGGGACCTCATAGAAACGTTTAAAATTCTGACGGGGTTAGACAGGTTAGATGCAGGAAGAATGTTCCCAATGTTGGGGAAGTCCAGAACCAGGGGACACAGTCTAAGGATAAGGGATAAGCCATTTAGGACCGAGATGAGGAGGAACTTCTTCACTCAGAGAGTGGTGAACCTGTGGAATTCTCTACCACAGAAAGTTGTTGAGGCCAATTCACTGAATATATTCAAAAAGGAGTTAGATGAAGTCCTTACTACTAGGGGGATCAAGAGGTATGACGAGAAAGTAGGAATGGGGTACTGAAGTTGCATGTTCAGCCATGAACTCATTGAATGGCCTACTCCTGCTCATTGAATGGCCTACTCCTGCACCTATTTTCTATGTTTCTATGTCTATGTTTCTATGACTCCAACATGGCACTTTACTTGTTCAAGCACAAGCCCAAATACACCCGGGAGGATGTAAATAGTAAGACAGAAGGTATACCACAGGGTGAAGCACAGAGCAGCAGTGAGCAGAGGGAGCTGAGAAGTGATCATGAGGAAACAGCCACCTGTTCCAGTTGGAAGCGGGGGGTGGGGGGGCCGGGGGGAGGGGGGGTGGTGAGAGAATAGGAACAATTGCTTTCAGCACCAATACAGTCGTGTGTCCCCTGATGCCAGCACAGCAGGGAGCTTCGAGCCTAGGCCAGGTATTGAATTGGGGAAATTTACAACAAAAAAGGAAAATAACAAGTTCCATAATAAAATTTAGAACAAAGATCGTTTTGCAATGGCCATCGTCTTGGCAGTGGAAATAATGTAACTGTCCACAAGATGGCGCCCTTTGCCATCAAAACAGAAATCGGGTCCCATTCTGACAAAGCAGCATTTGTTGCCATGCGTACTATTTTGATGTAAACAACCCACCTATGACAGAGACTGTAATTCCAATATTGGACTGTACAGCCAGCTGAGAACTCACTTTTAGAGTGGAAGCAAGTCTTCCTCAATTTCGAGGGACTGCCTATGATGATGATGACACATTTAAAATTAAGTAGATCCATAAAGAAATGCAATAATCATTGATAAATAAACTGCAAAAACATTTTCGAGCTTATCGCTGTCCTTTAGGAAATTGTAATTTTAAAATTGCAGCAATCCTTTTTTTTAAAGATTTTGGAAGTGCAAGGTAAGTTTGAAGGTTAGGGTTAGTAGAAATAATAACTCATTGAGCAACACAATCTAAAACATAACTATAGCATGAGCAGTACAACAAAATATCGTAATTTTTGTAACATTGTTTAAAATGGGAACAATCTTTCATCTTGGTTCATCCCACTCCAGGGACTTGAGCACATAAATCTAGGCTGACACTCCAGTGCAGTGCTGAGGGAGTGCTGCACTTTTGGAGGTGCCGTCTTTCGGATGAGACGTTAAACTGAGGCCCCGTCTGCTCTCTCAGGTGGACGTAAAAGATCCCATGGCACTATTTTGAAGAGCAGGGGAGTTATCCCTGGTGTCCTGGCCAATATTTATCCCTCAATCAACATAACCAAAACAGTTTATCTGCATTGCTGTTTTTGGGAGCTTGCTGTGCGCAAGTTGGCTGCCGTGTTTCCCACATTACAACAGTGACTGCACTTCAAAAGTACTTCATTGGCTGTAAAGCGCTTTGAGACGGCTGGTGGGTGTGAAAGGCGCTATATAAATGTCTTTCTTTTCTTTCATGATTCACTATCTTATAAAATAAGGTATTCATTCACCCACTGTATGAGGAGCCTAATATTTCACAAAATCATAGAAATGTAAGCACAGGAAGAGGCCAGAGAGAAAGAAAAGAAGTTAGTGAGAGCAAGGGCTGGGAACTATCAACAGGACAGGAGGAGGGTGGAAAGGCTGAGAGCTCAGGACATACATCATCTCTAGGGGTGTGGGGCCTGCAGAGTGACAGAACAATTAGAATACAATCTGTGTTTATCCTCCGTACAATCAGGGCTGGAAATTTGGTTGTGTTAGCACCTCGGAGGGACGGTAATGCGTCTTGAATTGCTTACCTCCTGGGCGCATAGCTTGCAGTGCCCCGCCGGGAGATTTGGTTCCGGTTTTGCGGCGCTCCTAAATTAGGTGCGACCGCCTCAGTTAGCGTCCATCTGTAGTCACGCTGGAGAAACCATGCGGTATCACCTTCCGTTGATGCTACCTGCAGCCTATTTAAAGGGAGGGAGGAGGAACATTAATCGGAGGTCATACTGAGTGCAACGTTTCCACAGAGCATGCTGTCTGAACCTCTGACTTTAAAGCGGCAGATTTATCTGCCATTACAGGGTCCTTACAACTTGAGTGAAATAATTTAATGGGAGCATTACTAATTCGCCAGCATTGCCTACTCCATGCTCTTGTTAGGCAGCGTCAAGATAGAAGGACTGTTGGCCATGTCAGGCCACGGATGGGGAGAGGCCGTAGACGTCGGGACAGGAGGCCTTAACCTCCAGGGATTTACAGGCAGCAACGCTCATACCTCCAGCTCTCTGAGGGGCAGTATGTGAGAAGGCTGCCTCCTACAGGCAGACCTGCAGCCTCACATCGACACCAGGACTGTGCTTCCCATCACAGTAAAGGTCACTGTGGCGCTGGTCTTCTATGGCTCCGGCTCCTTTCAGGCTGCATCGGGGACATAGGCAGCGTCTCTCAATATGCTGCACATCACTGCATTTGCCACATCACAAAGGCTCTGTACGCCCACAGAATGGAATTTATAACGTTCCCAATGAGCAGGGAGAGTCAGAATGAGCAGGCATGTGGGTTTGGCAGGATTGAGGGTGTCATGTATTCAACCAGCATTGTAACCCATGTATAATCTGACCTAAGTTGTACACTGTGAGAACAATGACCACTAGGTGGTGAACTTGTGGGAGATACTCCTAACCTGGACCTTCAGGTATAAAGGGGGAAGCTCCACCCACTTTCATCACTTGAGTGCTAAGGAATAAAGGACAGGTCACAGACTGACCTTCTCTCAAGCATGGGCCTCGTGTGCATTTATACTGTGTAGTAAGGACGTATCAGTGGCGACAAGAAACTGGGATTTAAACCACGCGAGCATGGCCACAAGCACAACAGACGAGAGGTACTGTGGTAAGGAATGGTTGGGACAGAGATTCAACATTGTTAAAGCAGCACACAGTTCTCCAGGCAGACAAGGGCAATCGGGCATGCCCCAACATTTAGTCGAACCCAGAGGGGGAGTTCGACAGAGACAATGGCAAGCTGAACGGCGATTCACACCATTGCAAGGGACAATGCGGCCAGTAATGGGGCCATCAACACCTGTTAATGGCGCACTCAAGGACAGTCACAGGGGCAGTCAGGGACGATCGACTGGCAAGGGACATTTTGTTTCCAACAGCAGCTCATGCTGGAGGCGTGGAGGCACACACTCAGCTGGAGTTTGCAGAGGAGCAAAATACCTGCAGAAATTGCAGAAATGAATGCTGGGGGAAATCGCTGGAAGCTGAAGTTCAGCGAGTTCATGTGGAGCACGTATACAGTTCATACACCAGGACGCCACCGATAATGATGAAAGTGCTCCTCAATGGCATCCCAGTATCAATGGAGCTAGACACGGGGGCCAGCCAGTCCCTGATGGGTATCAAACAGTTCGAAAAGTTGTGGGCGTCCAAGGCCAGGAGGCCAAAATTATCGCCGATTGACGCACAGCTACGGACATACACAAAGGAGATCATTCTGGTGCTAGGCAGCGCCACGGTAGTCGTGACCCACAAAGATTCGGAGAACAGGTTGCCACTCTGGGTTGTCCCAGGGGATGGTCCCGCACTAATGGGGAGGAGTTGGCTTGCTGTCATGAACTGGAAATGGGGCGATGTCAATGCAATTTCCTCTGTGGAGCGAGTACCATGCTCACAGATCCTGGACAAATTTGACTCATTATTTCAACCCGACATCGGCACTTTCATGGGGGCCAAGGTAGTGATTCACATAAACCTGGGCGCCAGGCCAGTACACAAGGCCAGAGCGGTGCCGTACGTGATGCGGGAAAAGATAGAAGGCGAATTGGACCGCCTGCTGGGGAAAGGCATCATCTCGCCAGTCGAATTCAGTGATTGGGCGAGCCCGATTGTGCCGGTGCTCAAGGCGGATAGATCTGTCAGGATATGTGGCGATTACAAGGCCACCATCAATCGGGTGTCACTCCAAGACCAGTACCCGCTACCGAGAGCGGAGGACCTCTTTGCGACGCTATCCGGTGGCAAACTTTTTTCAAAATTGGACCTGACCTCAGCTTACATGACCCAGGAGCTGGCGAGTGAGTCAAAGAAGCTGACCACCATCACGACACACAAGGGGTTGTTTGAGTACAACAGATGTCCGTTCGGGTATCGCTCGGCCGCCGCGATCTTCCAACGAAATATGGAAAGCCTCCTCAGGTCGATTCCAGGGACGGTGGTTTTTCAGGACGACATCCTCATCACGGGTTACGATACTGAAGAACACCTCCACAACCTGGAGGAGGTGCTACGCAGACTGGACTGGGTAGGTTTGCGACTGAAAAAGGCGAAGTGCATCTTCCTAGCTCCAGAGGTAGAATTCCTGGGGATGAGGGTAGCAGCAGACGGGATCAGCCCTACTGCGTCCAAGATGGAAGCAATCCAGAGAGCACCCAGACCCCGTAACACGACGGAGCTGCGTTCGTTCCTGGGGCTCCTGAACTATTTTGGTAACTTTCTTCCCAATTTGAACACGCTGCTAGAGCCGTTACACGTGCTCCTACGCAAAGGTCGCGAATGGGTCTGGTGGGACAGCCAGAAAAGGGCTTTTAATAGAGCACGCAATTTGTTATGTTCCAACAATCTGTTAACGCTATGTGACCCATGTAAGAAACTTGTGTTAACGTGCGATGCATCGTCGTATGGTGTCGGGTGTGTGTTGCAGCATGTCAATGCTAAGGGTCAGTTACAGCCGGTAGCTTATGCCTCCAGAAGTCTGCCCCAGACAGAAAGGGGCTACGGGATGGTAGAAAAGGAGACGCTCGCATGTGTATATGCGGTAAAGAAAATGCACCAGTACCTGTTTGGCAGGAAATTTGAGCTGGAGACAGATCACAAACCCCTAACGTCCCTTTTGGCCGACAACAAGGCCATAAATGCAAACGCATCGGCCCGCATACAGAGGTGGACACTCACGTTAGCCGCCTATGACTGTACAATTCGGCACAGACCGGGCACCGAAAACTGCGCCGATGCACTCAGCAGGCTCCCACTAGCCACCACTGAGGGGGCTACCGAGCATGCTGCTGAGATGGTCATGGCTGTTGAAACTTTCGGAAGCGAAGGCTCACCCATGACAACCCGTCAGATTAAAGTCTGGACAAATAGAGACCCACTATTGTCTCAAGTCAAGAAATGTGTCCTGAATGGGGACTGGGCAGCTACGTACAGGGCATGCCCTGAGGAATTTAAACCATTTCACAAGCGCAGGGATGAACTCTCGATTCAGGCCGATTGCCTACTGTAGGGAAACCGCGTAGTCATGCCCCAGATGGGCAGAGAGGTATTCATCAGGGAACTCCACAATGAGCACCCGGGCATTGTCATGATGAAGGCAATTGCCAGGTCACACGTTTGGTGGCCAGGGATAGACGCAGATCTGGAACTTTGTGTTCGCAGGTGCAACACGTGTGCCCAGCTAGGCAATGCGCCCAGGGAAGCCCCCCTTAACCCCTAGCCATGGCCCGCCAAGCCTTGGTCACGCATCCATGTGGACTACGTAGGTCCTTTCATGGGAAAAATGTTTTTGGTTGTAGTAGACACCTGCTCCAAATGGATCGAGTGTAACATTTTAAATTCAAGCACATCCTCTGCCACGGTAGAAAGTCTACGGGCAATGTTCACCACCCATGGTCTACCTGACATCTTGGTCAGCGACAATGGCCCGTGCTTCACAAGCACTGAATTCCAGGACTTCATGGCAGGCAATGGAATTAACCATGTCAGAATGGCACCATTCAAGCCGGCCTCAAACGGCCAGGCAGAACGAGCAGTGTAGATAATCAAACAGGGGATGCTCAGAATCCAAGGGGGTTCCCTACAAAGCCGCTTATCACGCTTCCTGTTGGCCTACAGATCCCGACCACACTCGCTCACAGGGGTTCCACTCGCAGAGCTGCTAATGAAAATGACGCTCAAAACCCGGTTATCCCTTATACACCCCACCATGAAAGAAATTGTCGAGAGCAGGCACCAGTCACAATATCACTACCATGACAGGAATGCGAGGGCGCGATGTATTGATGTAAATTACCCTGTTTTTGTCCTCAACTACGCTGCAGGGCCCAAATGGCTTGCAGGCACTGTGATTGCCAAAGAGGGAAATAGGATTCTGGTAGTTAAACTTACCAATGGACAAATCTGCCGCAAACACGTGGATCAAACAAAAAGGAGGTTCAGCAACCCCATAGAAGAAGCAGAGGAAGAACACGATGTAGAGTTCACTCCACCACAGGTGACCGAACACCGGAACCAAAGGGAGGAGAGCCCAGTCACTGTGGGCAGTCCGGACAGGCCTGAGGCACCGCAAACAGCAGACACTCAGGCCAGCGCCCAAAAACCGGAGCCCCAACTCAGGCGCTCTACAAGGGAGCGTAAACCACCAGAGAGACTCAACCTGTGATCCCAATAAGACTTTGCGGGGAGGTGATGTCATGTATTCAACCAGCATTGTAATCCATGTGTAATCTGATCTCAGTTGTACACTGTGAGAACAATGACCACTAGGTGGTGAACTTGTGGGAGACACTCCTAACCTGGACCTTCAGGTATAACAGGGGAAGCTCCACCCACTTTCATCACTTGAGTGCTAAGGAATAAAGGACAGGTCACAGACTGACCTTCTCTCAAGCATGGGCCTCGTGTGCATTTATACTATATAATAAGGACATATCAGAGGGCTTCCCGAGGGATTAAGGAGCCATTGACTGAACACACGTGGCCTTGCGAGCACCCTTTCGCAATGCAGGGGTATTCATAAACCGAAACGTGAAGCTGGTGTATGACCACAAGCAGTGCATCCTCGAAGTGAATGCCTGCTATCCAGGGAGCGCACATGATGCTTTCATCCACTGTGAGACCACTGTGTCATGATTGTTTCAGCCACCACGAGAAGGATACAGCTGGCTGCTTGGGGACAAAGGATACGGCCTAGCCACGTGGCTCATGACCCCCTCCGCAAACGGAGCAGCGCTACAATGACAGCAATATTGCGACCACTGCCTACCACACTTCAGAAGTTACCGGCAGTGGTCCCAATAGTGGTCCCACGGACCATCCATCTGGTCAGGAAGCAACGATTGCCTGGGCATTCTGCTGCGGGGAGGCCACTTCACCATCATCGAAGTTAAGGAGATGGTGGGCGGACACCTCCTCGTAGCAGATGTACTGTATAAAAATTTTCCTCTAAGGCTAATTAACGTGTATGCCTCGCCTCTCAGAAGCAAGCATCTGGCCCTCCTCCAGCAGCTCCCACTGCTACTGGCGACATCCAGACCGGTCGTTCTGGGTGGTGATTTCAACTGCATCATCGATGCGGCTGGACGGTCCAGCAGAGCCGACAGCAAACGACACCACATCCAAACTCCTGATGGACGTGGTAATAGATGCTAAGCTGTACGACGTCTTCAGCAACCCTGCAGACGGAGCACCGCGCAGATACACCTGGTCGAGACCAGACGGGTCTGTCCGTTCCAGAATCGACTTCCTGTTTGTGTCCCACATGCTCAAGGTCAGATCCACCGACGTCACGCCGGTGTTCTTCTCCGACCACTGCCTCCTACTGACCGACTGCCTCCCACAGAAAGACCAGAAAGTTGGCAGGGGGATATGGAAGCTCAACGTGAAACTGTTGACCCTGGAAAACGTTGAGGAGCTCAAGAAGGATTATAAAGGTTGGAGAACCATAAAACCCCTCTGTGATTCCCCGATGCACTGGTGGGAAACAATCAAGACAAACATCAAGAGGTTCCTCATCTTCAAAGGTGTTCAGGAGGCGAGAGGAAGATAAAGGGAATTGTCCCAACTCTAGACGAATATGCAAAACCTGCTCCTGCTGCAGTCGATGGGGGTCGATGTCGCGGAGGAACTCCAAGAGGTGAAGGGCCAGCAAGCCTCGCTCTTTGCCTCAAAGTCCTCCAAAATCATCTTCCGCTCCAGAGTCCGCTCCGTCGAGCAGGATGAGACGTGTTTGCATTTCTTCTTCCAAAAGGTACACAGAGGGAGCTCTGTGATCAACAGCCTAAAGGAAGAAGATGGTTCTGTGATGTCTTCGCAGCCTGACATGCTGAGGATCAGCAAATCCTTCTATGCCGGGCTGTACGACGTCAAGCCGACAGACCGCGCGGCCTCCCAGTCCTTCCTGTCGTCTATCTCGGAGGTCTTAGACGACAGCGAGCGGGAGAGTCTGGACCACCCGCTAACTCTGGACGAGCTGACAAAGGCCGCCCGGTCCCTCGCGACGAGTAACACTCCCAGAAACGATGGCTTACCAGTCGAGTTGTATTCGGCTCTGTGGGACTGGATGGGCCCAGACCCGCTGGAAGTGTACGGGGGTATGCTTCTGGCTGGCAGCATGTCAGAATCAACCAGGAAAGGCATCATCACCCTCATCTACAAGCAGAAGGGGGAGAGAGAGGAAATCAAAAACTGGTGGCCCATTTCGCTGCTCAATGTGGACTATAAGATCCTGTCGAAGGTCATCGTTAACAGGGTCAAGTCTGCTCTGAAGCTGGTGATCCACCCAGACCAGACCTGCGCTGTCCCCAGCAGGAAGATCTCTGATAGCCTCACGCTACTCAGGGATACGATCGCCTACGTGCGGGACAGGAAGGTGGACATCTGTTAAATCAGCTTGGACCAGGAGAAGGCCTTTGACAGGATGTCGCACACGTACCTGATGGACGTACTCTCCAAGATGGGATTTGGGGATGGTATCCGCAATTGGATCCAACTGCTCTACACAGACATCAGTAGCACAGTTCTAATCAATGGGTGGGAAAATGAAAGCTTTCCGATCAGGTCTGGAGTTAGGCAAGGCTGTCCTCTCTCCTCTGTCTTGTTTGTGTGTTGTATCGAGCCCTTTGCCGAGTCCATCAGGAAGGATGCGGGCATTAGGGGGGTGACAATCCCAGACAGCGGAGGCGTGCAGGTCAAGGACGACGTCACCATCTTTTGCTTGGATCTGCAGTCGGCCCGTGGATTGCTCACAATCTGCAACCAGTTTGAACTGGCCTCGGGGGCGAAGGTTAATCGCAGCAAAAGCTAGGCCATGTTCTTTGGAAGCTGGGACGACCGATCTTTTATTCCCTTCACCGTGAAGTCAGATTACCTGAAGGTGTTGGGAATATGGTTCGGAGCGGACGGGGCGTGCACCAAAAACTGGAAGGAGCGTATCGCTAAAGCCAAACATAAACTGGGATGGTGGAAGCTGCACTCACTCTCCATTGCAGGAAAGAACCTGGTCATCAGGAGTGAGGTGCTCTCGCTGTTGTTGTACGTGGCGCAGGTCTGGCCCATACCCAGCTCCTGTGCCGTGGTAGTCACCCGAGCTGTCTTCCACTTTGTCTGGAGATTGAAAATGGACCATGTCCGTAGAGACATGATGTACAAATCTCTGGACAAGGGAGGAAAGGACATTCCGAACGTGGCCCTCATCCTGATGGCTACTTTTGTGTGCGGCTGCTTCAAGCTGTGCATAGACTCTTAGCTAACTTTTAAACTTATTAAAAATTTGGGAGAACTTTTAAAACTTACTTTTTAGACTCTCAACCGAAATACTTTTAAACATTTATTATTAACTTACATCTTTGACTTTTAACAACTTTTAGAAACTCTTTAAATTGGGGAAACTTTTATAATCTATTATTGATTTACATCTTAGATTTTTAACAACTCTTAGAAACTTCTTAAAACTTTTGAAATAAATTGGGAACCTTTATCAACTTTTAATCTTTTAAAATAACTTTGGAAGTCACCTTCCTAATGCCTGCCCCCCAACCTAGCCCTGGGCCATCTACCATCTACCAGCTACCCGCACCGAGCTTGCAGCCAACACTTCGCCAGAGGCAATTAGGCTTATCGAGCTGTGCCTGGTCTCCAGGTTGTCTTGTACCACCTTGCCACTGGACCAAGACCTTGCTCAGCTAAGCCCGTCTGGTTGCCGGTGTGCAGCGGCCACCCCACGTTAAAAGAACTCACACACAGGCATCTTCCACTCTGTCAGTATGAGGTTCGGGACCTGGAACGTCAGGACCCTCACGGACAATCCCAACAGCAACAGGCCGGAACGCCGCACCGCCATAGTTGCCCGGGACTCAGACGTTTTGACATTGACATTGCCGCCCTAACCGAGATCCGGCGGGCAGGGGAAAGCCAGTTGAAGGAACATGGTGGAGGTTACACCTTCTTTTGGAAAGGGAAACCAGAGGCAGAATGCCGCCTTCATGGAGTCGGCTTTGCCGTCAAGAATGAGCTGGTCGACCGCCTCAAAGATTCCCCCTGTGGGGTCAACGAACACCTCATGACTCTCCGTATCACCCTATCTCGGAACTAATGTGCCACAGTCATCAGTGCTTACGCCCCTACACTCGATGCAACGGATGAGGCTAAAGTGGGTTTTTATTCCAGCCTCGAGACATCTTTGTCCCGTGTCCCCACGGGCGACAAATTGATCCTCCTAGGTGATTTTAATGCCAGGGTTGGCAAAGACACAGCCCTCTGGGGAGGCATGATCGGCAGAGGGGGGTAGGGAAAGCCAATTCCAGCGATTCCCTACTCCTGACAAAATGTCTAGAACATGAACTCCTTATTACCAACACCCTGTTCCGCCAGAGGGACAAATACAAGGCATCGTGGCAACACGCTCACTCCAAACACTGGCACCTGCTTGACTATGTCATCATCCGAGCCAGGGATCGCAAGGATGTGCGCATCACCCGTGCTATGACAGGAGCTGACGACTGCTGGATGGACCACCGCCTAATCCGATCCATCATCAACATTAACATTGCCCCAAAGCAGAGGGGACAGCAGAAGCAGTTCCGCAAAAAAGTTAATACCGGGGCACTTAGAGACCCAGCTAAGAGAGCCCCATACATCCAGCACCTCACAGCCAATCTGGCGTGCCTTGATGACCCTGAGATGCTGAATCCCCATAGCGCTTGGTCTGCCCTCCAGGCCTCTATAACCAGTGCCTGTGAAGAGACACTTGGTCACTCAACCAGAAAACATCAGGACTGGTTTGATGAAAATGATCAGGAGATCGAAGAACTAACAGATTGCAAGTGCAAAGCATTTCTGAGCCTCAAGCAACAGCCCAACTCGGGAGCTGCAAAACAACATTACAGATGGCTCAAGGCTCAGGTCCAACAAAAAACTCGGGACCTAAAGAACAGGTGGTGGATGGAGTAAGTACAGGAGATACAACAACTGGCCGACAGCCACGATATGCGAGGCTTCTTTACTGCAGTCAAGGCCATCTACAGTCCAAACTCCCAAGGCCCCACCCTACTCCTGGCCAAGAACGGGGAAACACTCATCAAGGACACCAAGGCTGTCAGGGCCCGATGGAAGGAGCACTTTGAAGATCTCCTCAATCAAGACTCTGCCTTTGACTCGAGTGTTCTCGATTCCATCCTGCAGCATGCCACCTGCCACCAACTCAGTTAAACTCCAATGTTGCACGAGGTTGGCAAAGCCATAAAACAGCTTAAGAATAACAAGGCTACGGGTGCGGCTGCTGAGGCGCTAAAATATGGCGGAGAGGCGCTGTTGGTGCGGATACATGACCTCATCTCTCTCATCTGAAGGGAGGAGAGCATGCCGGGAGATCTCAGAGATGCAGTGATTGTGACCATTTTTTAAAAGGGGGACAAGTCCGACTGCGGCAACTACAGAGGGATCTCCCTGCTTTCAGCCACTGGGAAAGTTGTCGCTCGAGTTCTCCTCAATCGTCTTCTCCCTCTGGCCGGGGGGCTCCTCCCGGAATCACAGTGCGGTTTTCGTCCCCTACGGGGCACAATAGACATAATCTTTGCAGCGCACCTGTTGCAGGAAAAATGCAGGGAGTAGCGCCAGCCCTTATACATGGCCTTTTCGATCTTCCAAAGGCCTTTGACACTGTCAACCGCGAGGGTCTATAGAGCGTCCTCCTCCGTTTCGGATGCCCCCAAAAGTTTGTCAACATCCTTCGCCTGCTTCACGATGACATGCAGGCCGTGATCCTTACCCCAACGGATCCATCACAGACCCAATCCACTTCTGGACTGGGGTCAAACAGGGCTGTGTTATTGCTCCAACCCTCTTCTCAATCTTCCTCGCCGCTATGCTCCACCTCACAATCAACAAGCCCCCTGCTGGAGTGGAATTAAACTACAGAACCAGTGGGAAGCTGTTTAACCTACGCCACCTCCAGGCCAGGTCCAAGATCACCCCAACCTCTGTCATTGAGCTGCTGTGTGCGGACGATGTTTGCGTCTGTGCACATTCAGAGGCTGAACTCCAGGATATAGTCAATGTATTCACTGAGGCATATGAAAGCATGGGCCTTATGCTTAACATTCGTAAGATAAAGGTCCTCCACCAGCCTGTCCCCGCCGCACAGCACTGCCCTCCAATCATCAAGATCCACGGCGCGGCCCTGGACAACGTGGACCATTTCCCATATCTCGGGAGCCTCTTATCAACAAAGGCAGACATTGATGCGGAGATTCAGCATCGCCTCCAGTGCGCCAGTGCAGCCTTCGGCCGTCTGAGGAAGAGTGTTTGAACACCAGGCCCTTAAATCTACCACCAAACTCATGGTCTACAGGGCTGTAGTAATACCCACCCTCCTGTATGGGTCTGAGGCATGGGTGATGTGCAGAAGGCACCTCAAGTCGCTGGAGATATATCACCAACGATGTCTCCGCAAGATCCTGCAAATCCCCTGGGAGGACAGGCGCACCAAATCAGTGTCCTCGACCAGGCTAACATCCCCAGTATTGAAGCACTGACCACACTCGATCAGCTTCGCTGGGCAGGCCACATAGTTCGCATGCCTGATACGAGACTCCCGAAGCAAATGCTTTATATGGAGCTCCTTCATGGTAAATGAGCCAAAGGAGGACAGCGGAAACATTACAAGGACACCCTCAAAGCCTCCCTGATAAAGTGCGACATCACCAGACACCTGGGAGACCCTGGCCGCAGACCGCCCGAGGTGGAGAAAGTCCATCCGGGAGGGCGTTGAGCTCTTTGAGTCTCGACGCAAGAAGCAGGGAGAGGCCAGGCGCAGGCAGCGGAAGGAGCGCGCGACAAATCAGCCCTCCCGACCCCTTCCCCCGATGAATGTCTGTCCCACCTGTAACAGGGTCTGTGGCTTCCGTATCAGACGGTTCAGCCAAAGAACTCACTTTTGGAGTGGAAGCAAGTCCTCCTCGATTCCGAGGGACTGCCTATGATGATGAGACCCTTTGTACTCAAACACCAAGTGTCACTATGTGCTGAGAATCTATCTGTCCCCGGTGTTGCGAAGGATGGGTCTGGCCAGACTGCCAAGGAATGCTCCAACCAGTTGGACCATGCCTCAGCACCTGTCCTTTGTGGGAAAGTTTTTCAAGAAAACCACCTTTGACCACAAGGCCATAAAGCAGTGGTCGGCACGCAAGGTCCTGGACGCCCTATGGAAGAAGGAGACGATGGATCCTGTCTGATGGTTCCCCGAGCAGACTGTCGAACTCATTTGGCAGAATGTCTCATCGCCAGAGCTTTCACACAAGCACCAAGACATAGCTTGGTTGGCGGTGAGAAGGGCCCTACCCATCAGATCCTTCATGCGCAGCCGGGGTTTCAGAGACATGGCACTCTGCCCCCGAGTTGGCTGTGGTGCGGACGAGACTGTCCTTCGGGATTGCCCTTTTGCAAAGCAGGTCTGGAAGGAGATGCAGTGGTTGCTGTCGAGGTTCATCCCAAGCAGCTCCGTAACACAGGACTCTGTGCTCTGCGGACTGTTCCCAAGGACGCACACCGAGACAGACATCATCTGCTGCTGGAGGGCCATCAACTCAGTGAAAGATGCACTTTGGTCTTCCCAAAACTTGCTGATCTTCCAGAGCAAGGAGATGTCCACGGCCAAGTGTTGCAGACTGGCGCAATCCAAGGTCCAGGAGTACGTGCTGAGGGACGCACTGAAGGTTGGTGCAGTCGCCACAAAGGCCGATGGGGAAGAGCCACAGTTTAAGGCCCTTCCGCCACAGTAAACCCAGGGGATGGAATCAGACCCCCTCGGGCTGTACTTGTTATCTGCTTGCATACATAGAGCATCATGTACATCAACCTGTGTTGTGCAATGTATAATGAAAGTCTCTGCACTGTTTAATAACTTGTAAAGAAACATAAATGTATTCTCATCCGTTCCGTGTACTGCATTCATCTGCACAGTGCTACATGTAACGTGATTCGTGATCGGTATTGAAATGTATCTTGGAATGTAATTTAAACCTGTTCTTATCTGCTCCATGTAATACTCTCATTTGCACAGTACTACATGTAATGTGATTTACGGATTGTGCTAAACTGTACCTTGAAATGAAATGCACGCTAATGCATTGTCATCATCATCATAGACAGTCCCTCGGAATCGAGGAAGACTTGCTTCCACTCCTGAAGTGAGTACTTTGGTGGCTGAACAGTCCAATACGAGAGCCACAGACTCTGTCACAGGTGGGACAGATAGTCATTGAGGGAAGGTATGGGTGGGACTGGTTTGCCGCACGCTCTTTCCGCTGTCTGCGCTTGATTTCTGCATGTTCTCAGCATTGAGATTCGAGGTGCTCAGCGCCCTCTCGGATGCACTTCCTCCACTTAGGGCAGTCTTGGGCCAGGGACTCCCAGGTTTCAGTGGGGATGTTGCACTTTATCAGGGAGGCTTTGAGAGTGTCCTTGTAGCGTTTCCGTTGCCCACCTTTGGCTCGTTTGGCATGAAGGAGTTTCAAGTAGAGCACTTATTTTGGGAGTCTCGTGTCTGGCATGCGGACTATGTGGCCTGCCCAGCGGAGCTGATCGAGTGTGGTCAGTGCTTCAATGCTGGGGATGTTGACCTGGACGAGGACGCTGATGTTGGTGCGCCTGTCCTCCCAGGGGATTTGCAGGATCTTGCAGAGACATCATTGGTGATATTTCTCCAGCAATTTGAGGTGTCTACTGTACATGGTCCATGTCTCTGAGTCATACAGGAGGGCAGGTATTACTACAGTCCTGTAGACCATGAGCTTGATGGCAGTTTTGAGGGCCTGGTCTTCAAACACTCTTTTCCTCAGGCGACTGAAGGCTGCACTGGCGCACTGGAGGTGGTGTTGGTCTCGTTGTCGATGCCTGTTCTTGTTGATAGGAGATATGGGAAGTGGTCCACGGTGTCCAGGGCCACGCCATGGATCTTGATGACTGGGGGCAGTGCTGTGCGGTGAGGACAGGCTGGTGGAGGACCTTTGTCTTACGGATGTTTAGCGTAAGGCCCATGCTTTCGTATGCCTCAGTAAATACGTCGACTATGTCCTGGAGTGCGGTCTCTGTATGTGCGCAGACGCAGGCGTCGTCCGCGTACTGTAGCTCGACGACAGAGGTTGGGGGGGTCTTGGATCTGGCCTGGAGACAGCGAAGGTTGAACAGCTTCCCACTGGTTCTGTGGTTTAGTTCCATTCCAGCGGGGAGCTTGTAGACTGTGAGGTGGAGCATGGCAGCGAGAAAGATTGAGAAGAGGGTTGGGACGATGACACAGCCCTGTTTGACCCCGGTCTGGGCGTGGATTGGGTCTGTGATGGATCCGTTGGTAAGGATCACGGCCTGCATGTTGTTGTGGAGCAGGCGGAGGATGGTGACGAACTTTTGGGGGCATCCAAAACGGAGGAGGACGCTCCATAGACCCTCGCAGTTGACAGTGTCAAAGGCCTTTGTAAGGTCGAAGAAGGCCATGTATAAGGGCTGGCACTGTTCTCTGCATTTTTCCTGCAGCTGTTGCGCTGTAAAGATCATGTCCGTTGTGCCCCCTAGGGGACGAAATCCGCACTGCGACTCTGGGAGGAGCTCCTCTGCCACAGGGAGAAGACGATTGAGGAGGATTCTAGCGACGACTTTCCCAGTGGCTGATAGCAGGGAGATTCCTCTGTAGTTGTCGCAGTCGGACCTGTCCCCTTTTTTAAAGATGGTCACGATTACTGCATCTCTGAGATCTCTCGGCATGCTCTCCTCCCTCCAGATAAGAGAGATGAGGTGTGTATTCGCGCCAGCAGTGCCTCTCCGCCACACTTCAATGCCTCAGCAGGGATTCCGTCCGCACCCGTAGACTTGTTGTTTTTAAGTTGTCTTATGACTTTTTCTACCTCGTGTCCTTGATGAGTGTTTCCCCGTTCTTGGCTAGCAATGGGGTGGGGCCCTGGGTATTCTTCATCGCACAACCATGATGTGCGATGAAGAATCCTCACACATCATGGTTGTCAGCCAGCTGCTATATCTCCTGTGCTTTCTTCATCCACCACCTGTTCTTTAGGTCCCGGGTTTTTTGTTGGACCTCAGCCTTGAGCCATCTGTAATGCTGCTTTGCTGCATCCGCATTGGGTTGTTTAAGGCTCAGAAATGCCCTGCGCTTGCGATCTATTAGCTCTTGGATCTCCTGATCATTCTCATCAAATCAGTACTGGTGTTTCCTGGTTGAGTAACCGAGTGTCTCTTTGCAGGCACTGGTTATGGAGGCCTGGAGGGCAGACCAAGCGCTGTGGGCATTCTGTGTCTCAGGGTTGTCAAGGCACGCCAGGTTAGCTGTGAGGCACTGGCTGTATAGGGCTCTCTTAGCTGGATCCTTCAGTGCTCCGGCATTGACTTTTTTGCGGCACTGCTTCTGCTGCCCCCTCCGCTTTGAGGCTATGTTGATGTCGATGATGGACTGGATTAGGCGGCGGTCCATCCAGCAGTCATCGGCTCCTGTCCTGCAATCCCTGGCTCGGATGATGACATAGTTGAGCAGGTGCCAGTGCTTGGAGCGAGGGGGTTACCACGGTGCCTTGTATTTGTCTCTCTGGCGGAACAAGGTGTTGGTGACGATAAGTTCGTGCTCTAGACATTTTGTCAGGAATAGGGTACCACTGGAGTTGGCTTTCCCTACCCCCTCTCTGCCAATCACGCCCCTCCAGAGGTCTGTGTCATTGCCAACCCTGACATTAAAGTCACCGAGGAGGATCAGTTTGTCGCCCGCGGGGACGCAAGTCAGGGATTTTTCGAGGTTGGTGTAAAAACCCTCTTTGGCCTCATCAGTTGCATCGAGTGTCGGGGCGTATGCATTGATGACTGTGGCAGACTGGTTCCGGGATAGGCTGAGTCGAAGAGTCATGAGGCGTTCGTTATCCCCGCAGGGGGAGTCTTTGAGGCGATCAACCAGTTCGTTTTTGATAGCGAAGCCGACTCCGTGGAGGCGGCGTTAGTCTTTTGGTTTCCCTTTCCAGGAGAAGGTGTCAGGGCAGCGATGTCGATATCAAAGCGCCTAAGTTCCTGGGCAACTATGGTGGTGCGGCATTCCAGCCTGTTGCTGTTGGGGTTGTCCATGAGGGTCCTGACATTCCAGGTCTCGAACTTCATGTTAACAGAGTGGAAGATGCCAGTGCATGAGTTCTTTTAACGTGGGGAGGTCGTTGCACACCGGCTACCAACGGGCTTAGCTGAGCGAGGAATTGGTCCAGTGGCAAGGGGGTCCAAGACGACTAGAGACCAGGCACTGCTATATGGGCCGAGTTGCCTGCAGCGAGATGTTGGCCGCAGGCTCGGCGCTGGTTAGCGCCCTTGGTGGTAGGTGGTCCGAGGCTTGACTGGGGACAGGAATTGGGAGGGTCAGTGGCCCACCGGGGTTCAGGGTGGGAGGGCGGGGGGTCACAGCCATGGAACTCACCAGGTGTTGGAGGAGGAGAAGAAAAGGCCAGGTCGCCGGTGGAGAAGGAGAGCTCCGGTCGTCGCTGAAGGAGGAGGGGAGGCCAGTCGCCGACGTGGGAGAGGGGGACCCGGCCGTCGTTGAGGAAGTCGTCTGTCGCCATGGAAGGTCCAGCCGTCGTCGAGGAGGCCCAGACTCTGTCGTGGAGGAGAGGTCCATCTGCCGCCGCTGGAGGTGTTCCGATTGCCGCTGGAGGGGGGGTGGGTGGAGGCCCGATAGCCAGGTCCAGGTCGAGGGCACCGCCTCAGGAGGTCACTGGAGGACGTCAGAGGTCGTCGATGAGTGAGGTGATGGGAAGCTGCGGTAGGCCCGGATGGCCTGAACCCGTGGGACTCGTTGGAGGTCGTTGGAGGTCGCCGGGGACACCAGAGGTCGTCGGAGGTCGCCGGCTGTATGGAACTGCTGTCAGCATCCAAACGAATTGTATGGAATTGCTGACCGCAAGGTACTGAACTATTTTCCTATGTATTGTGAAAATTTTATATGAATAAAGTATATTTTTGAAAAAAAAGATTCTCTTGAATGGAGGAAGTTGAGGGATGCAGCTAATACTGACCGCGCATTGTGCTACGATAATGGCATATCTCCGTGAATGTCCACAATCGTACACAAGACGGTCAAACTAACAACACCAAAATAGTTGCCTCAAAGTAAGTAATAAAAAATTTCACAATGTCCTGTTGAAATACCATCACACACAATCAATTTAAACAACGGCCCGTCCATTAGTCCACAGCAGCATCCATGTAGCGTATTAGGCACACACACGTACAACAATAGAATGCGTCAAACAATGCATTTACAACCATTATTTACACAATGAGGACATCTGTGCATGGTGGCCAAAGTCTTCAGTTAGACTTCCTCTGGCATTTGCCACCCTTTACCTTGACCCCCCCCTCCCCCCCCTCGCACGCCGAGTGCTCCTCCTTAATGTTGCCTCTGTGCCTACAGCAAGGCTGCTTGAGGGCTGCTGCGTGTGCGGTGGAGACGGTACAGATGGCCTACCAGGACGCCCTGGACCAGCTCTGGGCCTGGAAGGCCCGGTTGCGGACTCCACCGCCTCAGCATCGGTGGCAGCAGTCTGGGATGGCTCGGGTGTAGAATGCAGCAGGTGCAAAGGCGGATTGGCAATGGTGGGAGCCGGAATGCTGTCATCTTGAGCAAGGACAGCACCTTCCAATTTCAGGGACCCACTACCACTCACCTGGGGGGGAGCCTCAGCATCCGGAGCAATGTGTGTGAGCACAGATTACTGGCCTGCTTCGGCACCATCACTTCCCCGTTGGACAGAGGGGAACACAGAGAGGAGCAGTCAATGATTGCAAGGTATCACACTGAGACTGACTCGGAGCAGACTGAGCCTGAAACACAGCAGTCTGAGAGTTTGTGCCAGCAATCACTGAGCATCACA
This sequence comes from Pristiophorus japonicus, assembly GCF_044704955.1. Classification (NCBI taxonomy): domain Eukaryota; kingdom Metazoa; phylum Chordata; class Chondrichthyes; family Pristiophoridae; genus Pristiophorus; species Pristiophorus japonicus. The sequence goes on along the minus strand of NC_091985.1, from coordinate 45,752,660 downwards.
TCAAAAAGTCCTTGTGTGGCTTGGACCTGTGCTGTGATAGCTGCTGCCACGTCAACCATGGCATGTGCCATCCCCTCTGGGACTCCGCTATCACTCATTGAGCCCATCTCCCTCTGAGCGGGCAAGGATGGGCTCGGTGGACAGCTGAGAGGCACGGGCAAAGCTTGAGGCAATCTCCCCCAACCTCAGAGCAAATGCAGCCATGCTCTGCGGGACCTTCTCCAATGCACCCATAAACTAGCGGTGCATTTGCATGGACTCCCTGGGCATAGCCTCCAAGCCCAGGTCCACATCTGACTGCCTCTCAGCAGGACTCCTGGGCCGACTCACCCTCCGGGGTGCTGGCCTCCGAGCTTCCCCTCGTGCTATGCATTGCTGTAGGGCACTGGGGCCAGGAGCCTCAGACTCTTCGAAACCTAGGAATTCAGGGTCTTTGACCGATGTGGTGTCCCCACTCGGCGGGACTGATGGAGTATCCCGCTCAGTCAACAAACTGTCTTCCCCTCCCTCATCATCTTCCCCGTCGGCCAATGTTGACAGATCACGGGCAGGCGGCCACGCTTCTGGCTCATCATCTGTAAGCACAAAGAAACAGAAGTGTGGTTAGCAGCGGGGGAGGGGGCAGGGAGGTAAGAGGAAGGTGGCATTGGACATTTATATGTAAAGGGGGTAGGCCATTTGCTATCAAGGGTCACGGATCTCACATAAGTCGCAAACGCCATTCACATATCGTCACTATCGTGTCAACTGGTATGCCCATGAGGGCAGACGCTCACTCCAAGACCTCAGTGAGGTCCTGTATATCAGGCTATCCACCTCCGGTGCACTGCTGCTCTCTACGATTGTGAGCCAAATTTGCCTGTAATAAGAAACACAAGGTATGAGTGAGTGTGCAGCTCATTGTGTGGCACATGTGCCTTCTCTTATATATTTAACCCTTTGTAACCTGCATGACACCTGACCACCAGAGGGCCCACCTGTTGGAGTCCCAAGGGATCCCAGCATCTCTTGGGAGCAGGGTATATAAGCAGGCCACCCACGAGGTACCTGCACTCTGGAGTCCTATTAAAGGAGCTAAGGTCACACTTGCTCATTGTACACAGTACTCAGTTTCGTCCTTTATTGTGAGTGTACCAATTGGCGACGAGGTAACGAACAACCACGCAAAAATGCAAAGAACAGTCGGCATCCTGGAGAAGTTCTCAGAAGGGGACGATTGAGAGGCCTTCGTCAAGAGACTCGACCAATAATTCGTGGCCAACGAGCTGGAAGGGGACGAGAACGCGACCAAACGAAGGGCGATCCTCCTAACTGTCTGTGGGGCAACAACCTATGGCCTTATGAAGAATCTCCTGGCCCCAGCAAAACCAACAGAGAAATCCTACGAAGAGCTGTGTACGCTGGTCTGGGAGCGCCTAAACCTAAGGAAAGCATTTTGATGGCGAGATATCGGTTCTACACGTGTCAACGATCGGAGGGCCAGGAAGTAGCGAGCTATGTCGCCAAACTAAGGCGCCTCGCAGGACATTGTGAGTTTGAGGGATTCCTAGTACAAATGCTCAGAGACTTTTTTGTACTGGGCATTGGACATGAGAAAATCCTTCGCAAACTGTTGATTGTAGAAACTCCGAATCTAAGTAAAGCCATAACAATAGCCCAGGCATTTATGTCCACCAGCGACAACACCAAGCAGATTTCACAGAGTAAAGAAGTTTCAGTCAGTACTGTGCATAAAGTAACATTGGTCTCAAGCAGAAATGTACATGGCAGAACATACACGCTGGCTGCTGTGGCCCGACCTCAGTTGACCCAGAGTCCGCCATCAATCGTTAATGCGAGGCAGTTGGCGTTGTGGCAGTGATCATCGGCCCCATCAATGCCACTTTAAGCACTATGCGTGCAATAGCTGCAGAACAATGGGACACCCCCAACGAATGTGCAGGCGAGCTGCAAACCCTGCAAACCCTGCAAACCACCACGTTGCAGAGGAAGATCGATCCACTGTGGATCATGCTGAATTGGAGACTCGTACCGAGGAGGCAGAATTGCATGGGGTAACACACATTCACTACAAAATGTCCACCAATAATGTTGAAAGTTGAACTGAATGGTATTCCAGTAGCTATGGAACTGGACATGGGGGCAAGTAAGTCCATAATGAGTAAAAAGGCCATCGACAGGCTTTGGGGCAAAAAGGCACACAGGCCCAAGCTCAGGCCCATTAACACCAAACTAAGGACTTACACCAAGGAACTAATCCCTGTAATTGGCAGTGCAGAAGTCAAAGTCTCCTATGACGGAGCAGTACACGAACTCCCGCTGTGGATTGTGCCAGAGGATGGCCCCATGTTGTTTGGCAGAAGCTGGCTGGGAAAAATCCGCTGGAACTGGGACGACATCCGAGCACTTTCGTCCGTTGACGACGCCTCATGTACCCAGGTTCTGAGCAAGTTCCCATCGTTGTTCGAGCCAGGCATTGGAAGCTTCTCGGGGGCAAAAGTGCAGATCCATTTGGTTCCTGGTTCGCTACCCATCCACCACAAGGCGCGCGTGGTACCGTACATGATGCGTGAAAAAGTGGAAATTGAGCTGGACAGGCTGCAATGAGAAGGCATCATTGCGCCGGTGGAATTCAACGAGTGGGCCAGTCCGTTTGTCCCGGTACTTAAGGAGGACGGCACGGTTAGAATTTGTGGGTTCTATAAAGTAACAATTAACCGTTTTTCGCTGCAGGACCAGTACCCGCTACCCAAAGCAGACGACCTATTTGCGACCCTGGCTGGAGGGAAGACGTTCACTAAGCTGGACCTGACCTCGGCCTACACGACGCAAGAGCTGGAGGAGTCTTCGAAAGGCCTCACCTGCATCAACAGGCACAAAGGTCTGTTCATCTACAACCGATGCCGGTTCAGGATTCGGTCGGCCGCGGCTATCTTCCAGCGGAACATAGAGAGCCTGCTAAAGTCAGTTCCTTGCACCGTGGCTTTCCAGGACGACATATTGGTTATAGGTCGGGACACCATTGACCTCTTGAAGAATCTGGAAGAGGTTCTTAGTCAGTTGGATCGCGTGGGGCTCAGGTTAAAATGCTCAAAGTTTGTTTTCCTGGTGCAGGAGGTCGAATTCTTGGGAAGAAGAATCGCAGCAGACGGCATCAGACCCACCGACGCCAAGTAGGAGGCCATCAAGAATGCGCCGCGACCACAGAACGTGACGGAGCTGCGGTCGTCCTGGACTCCTTAACTATTTCAGTAATTTCCTAACTAGGTTAAGCACCCTGCTAGAACCCCTACATGCGCTACTGCACAAGGGAGACGACTGGGTATGGGGGAATTCACAAGAGGCTGCCTTTAAGAATGCCAGAAATCTGTTGTGTTCAAACAAACTGCTTGTCCTGTATAACCCTCATAAACGATTAGTGCTAGCTTGCGATGCGTCGTCATACGGGATCGGGTGTGTGTTACAACAGACTAATGAATTGGGGATTTTGCAACTGGTTGTTTATGCATCCAGGAGTTTGTCCAAGGCCGAAAGGGCCTACAGCATGGTTGAAAAAGAGGCTCTGGCATGCATCTACAGGGTGAAAAAAATGCACCAGTACTTATTTGGCCTCAAGTTTTCAGCTTGAAAATGACCACAAGCTGTTCTCTGAGAGCAAAGGGATTAATACCAACGGTTCTGCCTGCATCCAAAGATGGGCGCTCACGCTGTCGGCATACAACTATGTAATCCACCACAGACTGGGCACAGAGAACTGCATAGATGCTCTCAGTTGGCTGCCATTGCCCACCACCGGGGTGGCAATGGCACAGCCAGCGGACTTGCTCATGGTCATGGAGGCATTCTAGAACGAGAAGTCCCCCGTTATGGCCCGCCAGATCAGGATCTGGACCAGTCAGGATGCTTTACTGTCCTTGGTAAAAAAATTATGTCCTCTATGGAAACTGGTCCGCTGTCCCAGTGGAGATGCAGGAGGTGATTAAGCTGTTCCACAGACGCAAAGACGAGTTGTCCCTGCAGGCGGACTGTCTATTGTGGGACAATCGCGTGGTCTTGCCCAAGAAAGGCAGAGATACGTTCATATGTGAACTGCACAGCACCCAACCAGGCATCGTAATGATGAAAGCCATAGACAGATCCCACGTGTGGTGGCCCGGCATCGACTCAGATTTAGAGTCATGCATGTCTAGTGCAACACTTGCTCTCAGCTGAGCAATGCACCCAGAGAGGCACCGCTAAGTTTGTGGTCGTGGCCCTCCAAACTGTGGTCAAGGATCCACGTAGACTATGCGGGCCCACTTCTAGGCAAAATGTTTTTGGTTGTCGTGGACGCTTACTCAAAATGGATTGAATGTGCAATAATGTCTGTAAGCACGTCCACGGCCACTATTGAAAGCCTACGAGCCATGTTTGCCGTGCACGGCTTGCCTGATGTCCTAGTCAGCGACAATGGGCCGTGCTTCACCAGTGCTGAATTCAAAGAACTCATGACCCACAATGGGATCAAACACGTCACACCTGCCCCGCTCAAGCCCGCATCCAACGGCCAGGCCGAACGGGTAGTTCAGACCATCAAGCATGTCGGAAGGCTCCCTGCAGACCCTGCTCAGCTACTGCACCAGACCCCACTCACTCACCAAGGTTCCCCCAGCCGAGCTGCTCATGAAAAGGGCGCTTAAACCAAGGATCTTTCTCCGTGATCACGTGGAGGGCAAGCGGCATCAATAAAGTGTGTACCATGACTGCACAAATTTGTCACGCGATATTGAGATCAATGATCTCGTGTTTTTGCTCAATTATGGACATGGTCCCAAATGGCTCGCTGGCACGGTCACAGCCAAAGAGGGGAGTAGGGTGTTTCAAGTCAAATTGGCCAATGGACAAACGCACAGAAAACATTTGGACCAAATCAAATTGCGATTCACCAACAGCCATGAACAACCCGAAGAAGACACCACCAACTTTGACTCTCCAACACACACACAAGTGGCAACTGATATCATGGTTGACCATGAAGCCGAACTCATCATCCCCAGCAGCACAGCAAGGCCGGCTGCCCAACAGCCTGGTGAAGAACTGACCAACCCACCCACATCCGCATTTGTACCGAGACGATCGACAAGGGAGCATAAAGCCCCAGATCGTCTCACCTTGTAAATAAGTGTACTGTTGACTTCACAGGGAAGTGATGTTATGTATTTAACCCGTTGTAATCTGCATGACACCTGACCACCAGAGGGCCCACCTGTTGGAGTCCCAAGAGATCCCAGCATCCCTTGGGAGCACAGTATATAAGCAGGTCACCCACGAGGTACCTGCACTCTGGAATCTTATTAAAGGAGCTAAGGTCACACTTGCTCATTGTACACAGTACTCAGTAACATCCTTTATTATGAGTGTACCACCTTCCATAGTAGAGTAGCTCCTACTGTCTAGAAGTGTGCAGGTGTCCATTAGAATCTACATGGCTCCACTGAATAAAATCTCCAATTAGAAAGAGCTTGCTGACAATTCTTACTGACTTGCACATTGCACACAATGGCCTCTCCATTAACCACCAGAAAGAAGGGAAATGGGAATTGGTGGGGAATCAGTGTCCTCAAATGTTGCCCCTCCCGTCTGGTCTAGCAATCCCCTTGGCACGAGAATGGAGACACGTTCAGACCAAAACTGTACGCAGTACTCCAGGTGTGGTCTTACCAACGCCATGTACAGTTGTAGCAGGACTTCCCTACTTTTATACTCCATCCCCCTTGCAATAAAGGCCAGCATTCCATTTGCCTTCCTGATTGCTTGCTGCACCTGCATATGGAGCGGCGTGCGGCCCAGGGGGCGACGTGGAGGCCCCAACCTGTGAGAAACCATCAGCGGCAGGTCGGGGCCATAAAAGGAGCGGCGTGCGACCCAGGGAGCAGTGTGGAGGCATGCCACTACAAGGTCCAGCGCAAGCTGGTGCAGGAGGGCGACGGCAATGAAGAGTGACATCAGCAAGTTCCAAGTCGGTGATTGGAGCGTGGGCAGATGCAGTAGGAGAGACTGTGGAGGGATGTGATTGGGGCCCAGGAGAGACGTGAGTTCGGGGCCAGGGACCCAGGGGCAGCCCGGCCTGGCCCACACTGCGATATGTGTGCGCACTAGGTCCATGCAGCAGAGCAGGTCTCCAGTTGTCTTGGGTAATCCTTGCCACTGGACCAAGATCTAGCTCTGTGCAACGGCCACCACACTTTAAAAAAATCCACGCACAGGCATCTTCCACCCTTCAGGATGTGGTTCGGGTTCTTCATTCGAAACACCTGTGAACTCATCCTTTTTTTTGTCGTGGAAGCAACTCATCCTCGTTTCGAGGGACTGCCTATGATGTATGATGACATGGTTGCGCATAGTGCTTGTAGTATGAGGTGTGAGCCACCTAGGATTACAGATCAGGCTGACATTTTGCAAACGCATAGGGGAGGTGAGACTGAGTAGGGAACAAGAAGGTGTGCGCGCTTGCATGCGGAGGACATGGCTGTTGAACTGAGCCTCAACTTTTCAGGTGGCTTCACCAACCACGACTATGACCTGGAACACATAGAGAAGGGGCAGGTACAGAAAATACTTTACATTGTGTGAGACAGTGAAGTTCACATCATGGCATTGGCGCATTAATAGAAAGGGTACTCACCCTAACGACCCTAATGAGGTCGTCGAACTTCTTGTGACATTATGCGGCAGTTAGCGGCACTGCGTCTCTTGCAGAAACGTCCTGGGCCGTCTCCTACCAAAGCCTGCGGAAAACTCGTGGGATGGGCCTTCTTCCTCCAGGAAGTTGCAGCATATGCCACCTCCTTTCAATTGCCTCTACCAAGGCCTTAACACCCCCATGGCTGAGAAGCAGCGTGCATGCTGGCAACCTTTCTGCTCCTCCATTTTCCCCATTCTGCTCAGAGTGCACAGTTGGAACTGTGCATGCACATATTTATCGTACTACGCCTTTAAGAATCGGCTGATCCCGGGATCTATTGCAGGCCTCGGAGCATGCGCATTTCGGCTTCCATTTTAGTGCAGAGATTTTCGATTGGAGTGTACAAGGAGAGTTGTGGAACACCTGATTTAGCGACCCCTTTCCCTCTTGGTGTGATTCAAACAAATTTCTCAGTTGGAGGTGTCAACTTTTGGAGGGCGCTATACTTACTGCCCTGCCAGGAATAACGCCTCAAAATTTTCAGCCCCCTGTCTCTTACCTTATCATCACTCTATTCCCATATCCTTTTATTCCCCTTTCCTTCAAACACCTATCTAACTTATTCTTAAAACTTGATACAATCTCTGCTTCAGTCTCTAACTCTGATAATGCATTCCATCATCTCACAACCAACTGTGTAAAAAATTTCTCTTACTCTCTGCCCTAAATCGCTTACATTTAATCATATGTCTATGCCCCTCATTTTGGACTCCTTCATCACTGGAAACAGTATATTTCTATCTATCCTTTGGTATTTTAAACACTCTGTAATCTCTTCTGTTCTAACAAAATAGCCCCAATTTTTAAAGTCATTCTTCACATTTGTAATTTCTCATAACAGGTGTCAGCCTTGGCTCAGTGGTAGCTCTCTCACTTCTTTAAAAAAAAAATTTTTTATCCAATTTCGTTCCAGATCAACTCTAACGCCAAAGATCACTTTGCGCCAATGTGTTTGATCTTAGGCCAAAAGGCCGAGAGGCGAAGTTGCACCGTTCCTGGAAATATTGCAATACCAGGTCGGTGCATGGAGTGGACGGGGCATGCCCCTGATCCAGCTCCCTGTCCAAAAATCAATTCAATATCATGTCCCCATAAGGGATATTAAACTGATAAGAACAGATACTACACTTGATCTTAGCCAAAAGGCCGAGAAGCGATAGCTCTCTCACTTCTGAGTCAGAAGGTCATGGTTCAAGCCCCATTCTAGAACTTGAGCACATAAGGCTGACACTCCAGTGCAATGCTGAGGGAGTGCTGCACTGTCAGAGGTGCTGTCTTTAAACTGAGGCTCCACTTGCCCTCTCAGGTGGATGTAAAAGATCCATTGCAGTATTCAAAGATGAGCAGCAAAGTTCCCTGGGCAATAGCTATCCCTCAACCACCATCATTAAAAACAGATTATCTGGTCATTTATCTCATTGCTGTTTGTGGGACCCTGCAGTATACAAATTGGCTGCTGCATTTCCTGACATTACAACAGTGACTACGTGTTAAAAGTTCTTCATTACTGTAATGTGCTTTGGGAAGTCATGAGGTCATGAAAAGTGCTATGTAAATCCAAGTTCTTTCTCCTTTACGGAGCAGCAGTGAATCTGCATTGTACTCTCTCTATTGTCACAATAGCCTTGCTTTAGTGTGGAGCCAAACTACACACAGTACTCCAAGTGTAGTCATAGTAAGATTCGAGATAGATTTATCATTATATGTCAACTTTTATATTCCAGACCTCTTGCTATAAAACCCACGTTGGTGCTTAACGCGATTTGCCCACCATACGGAGTGGACAGTTTATCACCTCCATCTGCAACACGCATATTGTTCAAAAGAAGGAACTGAAATATCAGTGAAATAGATTTAATGCTAAAATGTCGACAGCTATGTATAAAAAAAATCATTTAGCAATATTCAACTATTCCTATGGTAGATGTACGTAATGATTTTGGATATTTTAGAATATTCCTTGGGCAGGTGTAGTCAGAAGGATGTAAAAGAAATGATGATAAGTGAGGTACAGTTATATAGGATAGGCTGCGGCAGTTTCAGTACAGCAGAGATGAAATATTATCTACTGGCTACTTTGGACATTAATGAGGAACTATTTACTTTGTTATTGCAGTCAGAGCAAAAGAGAGCAAACTGTAATCCAACACCAGTTCAGACGAAGGGTCATCGATCCGAAACATTAACTCTGCATTCTCTCCACTGCCTGACCTGCTGAGATTTCCAGCATTTTCTGTTGATATACCAGTTGGAGGGGATTCATTATACGTGGGAATTGCACCGTAACTAGGTGCAAACTAGTGAATGAACACCTGTTTCTGCCTTAAATACGCAACGGGCTTAACTCATTATAAGCGGTGACTTTGTAATTGACTATAATGGAAATGAAAAATGGTTAGTGCTTTCTGGCCAATTTAAACAATTGCCCAATTTAAATGTGAGCAGTTTAAGTGATGCCAATTTAATTCCGTTAGCTTTTTTATAGCCTTATCTGCTTGAGATGCTGCTTTCAATGTCTCGTGAACCTGAACCCCCAAATACCTCTGCTCTTCTACCTTCCCTTATACAAAGTAAAATTATTATGGGCTAGAATTTCCTAACAACCCGCCAGCACCCGATTGCCACCCAAAAGACCGATAAGATTCCCAAGAATATTGCTGGCAAAAACTTGTTACCCAAAAAAAGAAAAAATCCGCCCAGCGAAAAAAATGGGCATTGTACCCTGATTCTCGGCGAAAAAGGTGAATTTTGGGTTGATTGGGCGGTTCTTAGAGAAAATGGGCGATAATTAATAAATTTACTAAAAATTTACCCCGAGGCTGCCGGAGGAGAAAAACACAAAAAAAATGTTTTTTTTAAAACATAACATTAAAAAAATCATAAAAACATTCTTAGGACCCTTTTAACTTAAATCACTACAACAAAATTTTTAAGTAATTATTAAAAAGCCAATTACAGGCAACTCTCGATTATCCGTACACGGATGCAACGGGAAACCGTTGTAACGGCATTTAAAATTGCATGTGTGTGACGTCACTTTGAAACTCGGATGTTCCTTTCGAATGTTGCCTGTTGAGCCTTGCCTCAGCTCCCGCTGCTGCTCGCACACAGATCCACTGCCTCTCATAATTCATTAAAATGCCATGAACAGTTATAGGAAGTAATCAACAAGCCTAATGGTCTTTAGATCTAGAGGACTAGAATTCAAGGATTAGAAGATATGCTACAGCTATTGGTCAGCGCACACCTGCAGTACTGTAAGCATTAACTGTAATGTCAACTCGCTCTTACGGAGAAATCGTTTACCCGACATAGCCCAATCCCTGAGGGACCTGGATAATCGAGAGTTGTCTGCACTAACCTTTTTCTAGAAGAGCTACTCACCTACCGCCAGCTCCATTGATTCTCATGGGCATTTTTTTTATACTTACCTACTGGTCACCTTTGACCCAAATATCACGCCATGGCGATCTGTGGATGGTGCACACCGGCGGTCTGCTCCCCAGAGGTACCTTGAAACCGCCGCCATAACTCAGTTGACCCGGTTATTGCCCAAAACGGCCAATACCGCCCAGAAACCGGGCGGTGAGCCACTGCAAATTCTAGCCCTATGTATTTAACCAAAATGTACCACTCTACATTTACAGACATTGAATTCCATCTGCCACTTCTGTGTCCATACCACCATTTTATCAATATTCCATTGCAGCTTCCTTTAGTCTTCAGGATTATTTACTATGCTTCCTATTTTAGTATTATCTGCAAATTGACACACCCTTCCCTCTCTGCTTTCTATTCTTCCTACCAAAGTGGATAACCTCACATTTTCCCACATTGTACTCCATCTGCCAAATTTTTGCCCACTCACTTAACCTATTTATAATCTCTTCGAAAACTCTTTGTGTCCTCCTCACAACTTGCTTTCCCACCTATCTTTGTATCATCAGCAAATTTGGCGACAGTACACTCGGGTCCCTTCAACGCTTTTGCTCCCGAGATCTTGAGCAGGTAGTTTAATTAAAAAATGCTTTCACTTCAAGGCCAGTTTCCTTATATTCCCCAGCCACAAGCCTGAAAGGTTGTTACAATCCTCCACTCTCCGGCACGCTCTTCCCCCTAGAATTCAACATTACAAAAAATTTATAGGCCTTCAGTGCCCCGCCTGCTCTCCTGTCTGCCACATGTCCAGAGTTAGTAAAAGCAACAGGCATCCAAAATGTGGATTTTGCAAAGAACCGTAATGAGGCTAAGAAGAGAAATGTTAGCTTGGGTGCTTGATCGGGTGAATAAAAAGGGTGTGTGAGAGCTGCAGTGTAAGCATAAAATGAAAACATTGCATTAGAGACCAAACATGATGTACTGAAGGTATTTTAGATAAATCCTATATGCATAAACATAGAAGTAAAGGAGTTCAAAAATATAAAAGCCTCAAACGATACTAGAGGTTCGAAAGCCTTAATCCTTAGCCTCTTGGACAATTCACTTGCACAGAAACACTATTGTTCTGGCTAGGAAATTTGTCAGCAGCCCTTCCTATTCTCAAGATTAAAAACCTAGGCACCTTTATAATGACCACACAGCTGCAGAAGTGGTAAAATCTGCATCTGGTCCATCTCGGGGCAAAACTGTCAGGGTAGCATTTAAACAAAGCATCAGATTAGGTCCAAGAGGGCCTCCATCGTACATCATCATCATCATAGGCAGTCCCTCGAAGCGAGGATGACTTGCTTCCATGCCAAAAAGGGATGAGTTCACAGGTGTTTCAATGAAGGACCTAATATTCCAGATCCCAAACTACATCGTGAAGGGCAGAAGATGCCTGTGCTTGGATTTTTTTTAACTTGTGGTGGCCGTTGCACACCAGCCACCACACGAGCTTGACAGAGCTAGGTCTTGGTCCAGTGGCAAGGATTACCCAAAACTAACTGGAGACCAGCTCTGCTGCACAGACTGAGCGCGCACAGATATCGCAGTGTGGGCTGGCCCGTGCTGCCCCTAAGCCCTCACTTCTTCTGGGTCACAGATTCACGCCTCTCCTGAGCCCCGGTCACTTCCATCTACAAACTCTTGCCGCTCCTTCGCCCCTCCTACTGTGCCTGCCCGCACTGCAATCAGCGATCTGGTTTCATAGCCGTCGCTCTCCTGCAGCAGCACGCGCTGCTCCCTGCAGTGGTATGCCGCCGTACGCTGCTCCCTCCAATGGCCCCGGCCTGCTGATGGTCTTACAAGCCGGGACCACGCCAATTTCCAGGCCGGGCCACCGCACACTGCTCCCTCTTTTTAGGCATTTTAGGAAGGATGTGAAGACCTTAGAGAGGGTGCAGAAAAGATTTACAAGAATGGATGAGGGACTTCAGTTATGTGACTAGAGAAGCTGGGATTGTTCTCCTCAGAGCAGAGAAGGTTGAGAGGAGATTTCATAGAGGTGTTCAAAATCATGAGGGGTCTGGACAGATTAGATAGAGAGAAACTGTTCCAATTGGCAGAGGGTCAAGAATCAGAGGACACAGATTTAAGGTGATTGGCAGAAGAACTAAAGGCGACATGAGGAAAAACATTTTTTACGCAGCGAGTGGTTAGGATCTGGAATTTACTGCCTGAAAGGCTAGTGGAGGCAGATTCAATTGTGGCTTTCAAAAGGGATAAGTACCTGAAGGAAAAAAATTTGCAGGGCTACGGGGAAATGGCGGGGGAGTGGGACGAGCTGAAGTGTTCTTGCAAAGAGCCGCACTGGCTCGAAGGGCCAAACGGCCGCCTTCTGTGCTGTAACCATTCTATGATTCTATGAATTATCAACAATGTAATTTACTGGCAAGACCCATTGGTCAGCTCTCATCAGTTCACACAATCTTCCTTTCCTGATAAAACAATTTGCATATGCCACAGCAAACAGAGGTACCATGGACCCCTGAAGTGGATAACCAATGGTGGGTCCGGGGAACTTTGGGTGAAGCAAAGCTCAGTCAGAACAGACATCATTCCTCAGGTGAGGCTTGGAAGTGGAAGGCAGTATCCCAATGTGTCAGCATCCCAATTTTTATAATAAATCACAAGGGTGCCACTTACAATGTCACATCGTACAATGTCACCAAGGGCAAGCAACTGAGAACAACACAGTTCTCAGGGGGCTGGGGGAGGGGGGTGCGGAGGAAAGAGATGAGGTGTGGGACACCCTCGCATATAATTGCTTCCCCGAACCCTGATTTTTGAACCCAGAAATTGGCCATGACACATACCAATTTCTACTCCTTAGTGTTCCTGAACATGATGTAGTGTGTCTATCAAACAAGCCGGCTGCTAGCCTATCTAACTAAACCATGGCCAGACAAAACTCAACTGGTAGTACTTTTTCGTCCAAAATTATCATGCATTTCTGCTTTCCACAGATATTTCACCACCAGAAGCAATACTTAAGTCTTCCCTAGAAAATATTTCACAACTGCTAATACCTAAACAAGGTTCGTTGCCATTAATCTGTAGCTGACCAGTCTTTTTTTTTAATTTAGCTTTTTCCTCGAATTTTCTTGCATTTTATTCTGCTTTCCCTCCTCTTCTGAAGGCAGCAATTTGTGTGAGATTATGGTGTGCCAGGCAACAGCAGCCTAGGTAGAGAGCTGAATTAATAATTCTTGGTGTCTGGGGCACTAAAAACCACCCCCGCAATAGACCTCACCCTCCCACCCCACCCACGACCCATTAAAATCAAACCCAACGATGAATACTGGGAAGATGCCCTCTGGTGCTGTGACTCACAGGCATAGTTGGATTGAGAAAGAGGGCGGGGAGGCAAAACTCCTTTGGGCTGTAACTGATAGGCTGCTTATTGGACACGGGACGTCGTCCTGTTCGGGGCCCCATATTTGGCTGGGGTGCCTCGACAGTGCCTGCAGCTTGCTAATTGAATGCGGATGTGGCCCGATGCTGATTTGGCACGGGCCCCGCGCTGGCACGGATTGGCGCGCAGTGCAATCGCTCTGCTGACTTGCCACCTGTTTTGGGCGCAAGTTCAATTTCTAGCCCCACCTGTTGGTTGGAGCAGGCTCAACAGCCCACATAGTCTGTTCTCAAGATATCTTCATTCTATAGTTCAACACACTCTGCAAAATCTGTGTCACACAATCTGTATTATTACAAGCGATTTTGTAAAAGTGAATTACAAGAGAGCTGACTGCTTCGGTGTCGTATGTTATTCAAAGAAAATTGATGAAAAAGCAATTACTTTACACAAAAGTCATGCTTCCCACTTGTGATGACAAGTGCAAACATTTAAGTTAGAGTTAAGCTTTAGATGAATTTTAAAAACAAAGATTGTCGGGTTGAAGGGACATTTGGAATCCTGTTCGGAGTGATGTGAAGGATTTGTTCTATTTAGCCTATCCCATAAATGTGGAAAATCAAGAATGGGAGGAATTAAGAGCAACCACTCCTATTTAAGTAAAATGCCTTGAAGCAGCAAACAGAAATAAGTGAATGTGGGCATGGGTGTTCCCTGGTTACCTCCTGAAGCTCACCTCCACCCTGAACATAGGCCCCAGGGAGTTTGTTGATATAAAGAGAATTCTTATTAGTTTTCAACTTTTTTCATAGTTTTTTTTGTCAGTGGATTAAAAGTTGATCATTTGGAAAGTTACAGTTGGGTTTCATCCTCACCCTTTAGGTGCTGTACATATGCTGAACATATTTAGTCTGTTGTTACCCATCAACAACATTTAAAAGTATTGTACAGTGATTTATAACATGATTTTCATACTATTTAAATAAATGGGAGGATAATCATGGCTGCCAAACGCAGAGATAAAAAACCCCAACCATATAATTTTTCATGTCGTTACGTGCAGATATATCTAACAAAAAAAGTGCTGTTCTATAATAAAGCCACAGCCATGGTGGACAATTCTAAACCCAATTACACTCTGCAAAAGCACACAGGTAAATAAGAGCACAGGAAAGAAGGTAACAGAGCGTGAAATTAGGTGAACAATCCTGACTGATCCTCAGCCATTTTGCAAGCTGTCCAGGTTTCCGGATGGGGTCGTGAACTCACATCTGAAACAGGCAAGTATTTCATTTAAATATAGGAATGGGACATCCAGCATCCAGCTGATGCTTAGAGATGTAAGATATCCAGATGAAACAGTGTTGAGGAAATTTGGCATGCAGGGGGAGAAATTCATGTGGTTTGCGCCACATGTTAGCACCATAAGATGGTGGTAAAGCGCAGTTGACAGCTGTGACGACAGCTGATGCCGGTTCCAGCGCCACACGCCATATCGGTGTGGCCGGTAGCTCTGCCGGTAAACTCAATCGGCAGGGACCGCGCCATCATGGAGATCGTGACGTCAGTGAGTGTGCAACGCTCACTGGACTTCCGATCTCCCAACTTCATTACAGCCACTCCCCTTAACTGCAGCGCGGAACAGCAATAGGGAAAGCTGGCATCTACCAGCATGAAACAGGCTGCAGCAGCGATATTTAAAGGTACCATCCACAATCAGCTGGAGCTAACATGGTTCTGCAGTTTCAGTGCCTGTTTGTTACTTCCTGCAACTAAAGCAGCAATCGTTAGTTATTTCAAGTTTATTTTGTGACAGGGAGTGTTAATTCAAGTGCAGAAGCCACTCATTATTTGTTAAAGGCTTCTGCTCACATCACTTTCTCACAATCATGGGAGCTGTGGAATTGAGGGATTACCTCAGGAGGACGACGAGGTAGAGAAGGATGAGGAGGAAGAAGAGGACGAGGCAGAGGAGGATGAGGAGGCAGAGAATGAGGACGAGGAGGAGGAGGAGAGGAGGGAGGGTGGAAGCAGCAAGACAGTCTGCCTGCTGTCCGTGACTGGCTCATCAGACTCCGATTCACATGAATGAAACCCTGGATCACTGTAGCATACCACATCCCCATCATACAATCCCTGTCTCATGCTATATCACAGCATCCTCCGGGGCACAAATGTGAAATGAGAGAGACCACAAAATATTCCAAACACACTTACCAAATGTATCTATAAATATAGCACACATACCACATGAATTATAATGACTAATGACTTTTGTGCTTTTTTAAAAATTCATTCATTCGTCCTTTAACTTTTTTTTTATTTGTTCTGGGATGTGGGTGTCGCTGGCAATGCCAGCATTTATTGCCTATCGCTAATTGCTCCTGAGAAGATAGTGGTGAGCCACCTTCTTGAACTGCTGCAGTCCACAGTGCTGTTAGGGAGGGAGTTCTAGGATTTTGACGCAGCGACGATGAAGGAACGGCGATATATTTCCAAGTCAGGATGGTGTGTGACTTGGAGGGGAACATGGAGGTGGTGATGTTCGCACGTGCCTGCTGCCCTTGTCCTTCTATGTGGTAGAGGTCACGGGTTTGGGAGATGCTGCAGAAGAAGCCTTGGCGAGTTGCTGCAGTGCATCTTATAGATGGTACGCACTGCAGCCACAGTATGTCGGTGGTGGAGGGAGTGAATGTTTGAGGTGGTGGATGGGGGGGCCAATCAAGTGGGCTGCTTTGTCCTGGATGATGTTGAGCTTCTTGAGTGTTGTTGGAGCTGCACTTATCCAGGCAAGTGGAGTATTCCATCACTAGGTCAATTCCTGAGATGAAGGGGTTGACTTATGAAGAAAGGTTGAGCAGGTTGAGCCTATACTCATTGGAGTTTAGAAGAATGAGAAGTAATCTAAGAAGTATTGAAACATATAACATACTGAGGGGGCTCGACAAGGTAGATGCAGAGAGGATATTTCCACTCATGAGGGAATCTAGAACTAGGGGCATAGTTTAAGAATAAGGGGTCGCCCTTTTAGAACTGAGAAGAGGAGGAATTTCTTCTCCCAGAGGGTTGTAAATCTATGGAATTCTCTGCCCCAGAGAACTGTGGAGGTTGGGTCAGTGAATATATTTAAAGAGGAGATAGACAGACTTTTGATCGATAAGCGAGTGAACGGTTATAGGGAGTGGGCAGGGAAGTGGAGTTGAGGCCAAGATCCGATCAGCCATGATCTTATTAAATGGTGGAGCAGGCTCGAGGGACCAAATGGCCTACTCCTGCTCCTATTTCTTATGTTCTTATGTTCTTATCACACTTCTGACTTGTGCCTTGTAGATGGTGGAAAGGCTTTGGGGAGTCAGGAGGTGAGACACTCGCCGCAGAATACCCAGCCTCTGACCTGCTCTTGCTGCCACTGTATTTATGAGCCTGGTCCAGTTAAGTTCCTGGTCAATGGTAACCTCCAGGATGGTGATGGTGGTGTATTCGGTGATGGTAATGCTGTTGAATGTCAAAGGGCGGTGGTTAGACTCTCGCTTATTGGAGATAGTCATTGCCTGGCACTTGTGGCTCACGCATGTTACTTGCCACTTATCAGCCCAAGTCTGAATGTTGACCAGATCTTGCTGCAAGCGAGCATGGACTGCTTCATTTTCTGTGGAGTTGCGAATGGCACTCAACACTGTGCAGTCATCAGCCAACATCCCCACTTCTCACCTTATGATGGACGGAAGGTCATTGATGAAGCAGCTGAAGATAGTTGGGCCTAGGACACTGCCTGAGGAACTCCTGCAGCGATGTCCTGGGGCTGGGATGATTGACCTCCAACCACCACAACCACCTTCCTTTATGCTAGGTATGACCCCAGCCAATGGAGAGTTTTCCCCCTGATTCCCATTGACTTCAGTTTTACTAGGGCTCATTGATGCCACACTCGGTCAAATGCTGCCTTGATGTTAAGGGCAGTCACTCTCACCTCACCTCTGGAATTCAGCTCTTTTGTCCATGTTTGGACCAAGGCTGTAATGAGGTCTGGAGCCGAGTGGTCCTGGTGGGACCCAAACTGAGCATCGGTGGGCAGGTTATTGGTGAGTAAGTGCCGCTTGATAGCACTGTTGACGATACCTTCCATCACTTTGCTGATGATTAGAAGTAGACTGATGGGGCGGTAATTAGCTGGATTGGATTTGTCCTGCTTTTTGTGGACAGAATATACCTGGGCAGTTTTCCACATTGTCGGGTAGATGTCAGTGTTGTAGCTGTACTGGTGACGATCTACTGAGATGGGAATAGAAGTCAGAAGGATGTGAAAGAGTTGCCTGAAAGCATTGCCTTGGCAAGTAAGTTTTCAATGCTATTAAGAACTGGTTTTCTCATTCCAGCCCCAACCTGGGTGCGTCAGGTAGAGCAAGCTCAACGTATGCTTCATGAGACTTGAACGAGCCTGTATTTCAAGGTACAGTGTATTTACCATAGGTCTGAAAAGTGAAGCAGCCTATCATAAAATCATAGAAATTTACAGCACGGAAAGAAGCCATTTTGGCCCATCGCTTCTGCTCCGGCCGACAAAGAGTTATCCAGCCTAATCCCACATTCCAGCTCTTGGTCCGTAGCCCTGTAGGTTACGGCACTTCAAGTGCACATCCAAGTACTTTTTAAATGTGGTGTGGGTTTCTGCCTCTACCACCCTTTCAGGCAGTGAGTTCCAAACCACCAATGGAACAAAAAAGACTTCAACAAAATCAAGATTTAGTGAGAATTCCCTTGAGAGATAATAGATGGATGGAGAAAGTGCATTAGTCATTGTGGGGCTGAAGACAAGCATGGGAGAGGGAGAGAGGGTCAATATATTAGGGTAGATTTTCTTCTATGGAACTTGGACATAATGTATCAGCTGAACAGAGCACACAGATAGAAACTGGGCAGGGAGGATCTCATGCCTGTACCAGAGACCTACTCGGTTTTTCATGTACTTAAATCAATAGATGAAAAATCAAGCAGGCTCTGTTAGAGGCATACAATCCTTCCCCCATCCGATTTTCCTCTATGCCGTCTGTCCAGTGATGCAATATGACCAAGCAATATAGCGGAAAATCCTTCACAGCAATTTACAGGTTGAAACGTTTCCTGTGAAATTCCAAGGGAAACAAAGAATATTAATCAGGAAACAAACTCTATTTGAGGACATATGGTTATCTTTCATGCACGCCCACTGCATACAGGAAATGAGTTATACTTTGTGTAATACTTATGCCTTATCTAATCAAGGGCTACATAATGAAAATAGAGGCAAGCAATGAAGATCAATGTCACATGAATTCTAATAACTAATGACCTTTGTGCCTTTTAAAAAATGTATTCATTCATCCTTTAATGTTTTTTTATTCATTCCAGGATGTAGGCATTGCTGGCAATGCCTGCATTTATTGCCCATTCCTAATTGCCCTTGAGAAGGTGGTGGTGAGCCACCTTCTTGAACCGCTGCAGTCCGTGTGGTGAAGGTACTCCCACAGTGCTGTTAGGGAGGAAGTTCCAGAATTTTGACCCAGTGACGATAAAGGAATGGCAATATACTTCCAAGTCAGGATGATGTGTAACTTGGAAGGGATCTTACAGGTGATATAGACCAGATAAGGACTTGCCTGTAAGGTGCACCTGAGACAGCTATATGGATAAAAATGCCATCTTTACAGAAAGTGTCAAGCCAGGGAAGAAGCAAGGCCTATAGAGCCACAGGCTGAGCAGGTAATGTGCTATTCTTCCTGAATCAGAACCTCTCCAGATGGTAGTTGCTGTGCCTCTTCATCTACTCAATTCTTGCTGCTCCTCAGCCATTTAACTGGAGTAATTCCTGTCCTTTGCAATGTTGTACAGTTTGCAGCACACCACAATAACTTTGGACATTTTATCAGGGCGTATTTAAAACCTCTCCCCAGGCCCTCTAAACATCAGAGTAGGCCAGGGCCTAGAAATTCAATTCTGTATCACATGTTGTTTGGGCGCTACAGGTGCTGAATTGGGAAGAAAATGGCGTCCAAGCAGCACGTGCACGCTTTTGGTGCAGGCCGCGCCGGATGCCATCTTAGTGAGGGCGGGCTATTAGGACCACGCATTAGAAGTATGGTAAGTAGGCAGATCGTGATGTCAATCAGCGTACAACGTTGTTTCGACACCAGCCCTGCCATTACCGTCGTCGTTGCTGGAGCTAACATTCACTCCCAACCTCGCATAGCTGAACATATGTTTAGCAGCAGGAAGGAACCCCCCATCAGCGGTTTAAAGGTGACAGGGAGTGGTGCTGCAGGTGGAGAAGGCCTTGGTTCTGAATTCAAGGGTTCTTGCTCCCAGTCATGGGTGCTCTAGTTGTCATCCCCCTTGGCCTGCAGCATTACAGGGAGATGGAGCAGAGGCAGCAAAAAAGAGGACAACCTGCTCACAGAGGGAGGGGAAGGAGGGGGAGAAGGGCTCTCAGCAGGAGGCCTTACCCACCTAGAGTCTTCCGAGAGCAATTCGATTTATGAAGGAGGTGTTCACAGAACTCTGTCACCTCTTGAAACCAGACCACCAGCCTCACTCCAGGGCAAGGGCAGCGCTGTCTGTGGCTGTGAAGGTGACTGAGGCCTTGAATTTCTTCACATCGGGATCCTTCCAGATTGGAGCGGGTGACATCTATAACATCTCCCAGTTCGCCATCCACTGCTGCATAAGAGAGGTGACAGATGCACTTTATGCCAGGAGATGGAGACTTCATTGTCTACTCACTGACCAGAGACAGGCCGGCGGAGCGTGCATGTGGCTTTGCCGGGATAGCGGCTTCCCCACGGTGCAGGGCACCATCGACTGCACGCACGTAGCTTTGCGGGTTCCACTTCTAAATGCTGAGATGTACCACAACCGCAAAGGTTTCCACTCACTGGATGTGCAGTTGGTGTGTGATCATGCTCAGCACATCATGATGGTGAATACTCAGTATCCTGGCAGCAGTCATGATGCTTTTATTCTGCGTCAGTCCGCTGTTACCACATTCTTTGAGCCACTAAAACAAACCAGTGGGTGGCTACTGAGCAACAAGGGCTATACCTTGATCACCTGGCTCATGACTCCGCTCTGCAACCCAATCACATGTGGGCAGCATGCGTACAATGAGAGCCATGCTGCCACACAAAACATCATAGAGCATCCTTACACAATGCTTCCACTATCTGGACCACTCTGGAGGAGCCCTACAGTACTCACCGGAGCATGTGTTCCGATTTGTCATAGTCTGCTGGATCCTCCACAACCTTGCCATCATGAGGGCACAGCCTTGCTACCAGGGATACAGCCACCAGCTCAGGAGCAAGAGGAGGAGGAGCAGGAAGAGGAGGAGGAGGTGGAAGAGGAGGAGGAGGTGGAAGAGGAGGAGGAGGTGGAAGCAGAAGCAGAAGGAAGGAGTCAACCCAGACAGCCCCCTTCTGACCGAGATATTCCGCATCGAATCATCTGCCTGCGGTACAATTGAACGTAACCTCAATTCCCCATTCAACATTAGTCCCACACCTTACCTCCTCCTCTCTATTACTGACCATCAACAGCCACCACAAAGCAAACAGTCCAATCAAACTTTATCCATATGTCCATCCAATTTCTCATCCAAAATGGAACTAATCACGCTAATGACAGTCTTGCATGTGACTTTGTCTATCCTAATGCTTCTACACAGTGCTACCCTAGTGGCCTGCAGCATGGCTGGTGGAAGGCTGCTGACTTTCAGTGGAGGAAGACTGAAGAAGGTCTTGCAGGATGACCTCAAGGAACTCGGGGCCTAGCAGGCCCGCCTTTGGACTGCACCACCTCGGCATGGGCAGTAGCAGTCTGGGATGGCTGGCTGACAGGCAACAGCAAGGGCACGAGTGGTAGGAGGATGAATGCAGTTATCCTGAGAGAGGACAGCAGGGTCGTCCTCCATGGAATCATTGCCACTCCCCAGGGGCAGCATCTCAGCAATCCGAGTAATCTGCTGGAGTACATACTACTGGACTGCTGTGACACCCTACAAGCCCCTTTGAACATTGGTAAAAAATGGCAGCAGTCTGTACTTGCATGACTTCAGTTTGAGCATTCGTTGCAGCACTCAGACGTAGGGTGGCTTCTGCTTGTGCTGCAATGGAAGCTGAGCCTTCGGCCATCAGACAGGTTATGTTAATGGATTTGCCCAGCCCTTCCACGCTGGAAGAGATGGGCTCTAGTCTCCGCCCAAAGCAAGGCTGGAGCCTAACTCCTCCATGCTCCTTGACATTGCATTCATGCTTTCTGGCAGGCCTACCAATGCATTTCACTGTGCATAGTCATTAGCGTTCTTCTGTAGGCCATCCAGGTCTTCATCTGAGGCCTGTGCAGCAGAACTTGTGTGCAACCTCACCCTCCAGGGAGCAGACACCTGAGCTACCCTTCCCCCTGCCCTGGCTGCAGGCCACCTGAGCTCAGTATCTCACCACATGGAGCAAAGGGTAATGGTTGAGGGGAGTTTTTGAGACTGGAAGGCTGGTTCCAGTGTGGTTTCACAGGGATCAGTACTGCATGCCTTACTTTTTGCAGTATATTTTAATGATTTAGACTTAAATGTAGAGGGCATGATAAAGAAATTTGCAGATGATATAAAAAATGGCTGTGTGGTTGACAGTGAGAAGGAAAGCTCCAGGCTGCAGGAAGATATTGATGAACTGGTCAGTTGGATAGAAAGGTGGCAAATGGAATTCAATCCAGAAAAGTGTGAGGTGATGCATTTGGGGAGGGGCGACAATGCAAGGGAATACACAATAAATGGGAGGATAGTGAGAGGTGTGGAGGAACTATTGTGTTCCTAATACAGATGAGACTGCACACAGCGAGGTTAAAGTAACAGTGACCTCAGTCTTTATTAAGACACTCCACAGTGAGAAACAGGCCTTAGGGGCCGGCTTATATACAGTGCTCCCAAGGGATGCTGGGATCCCTTGGAGCTTCAGAGGATGCACTCCCTGGTGGCAGAATATGGGAGTGCATGCTTTACAGATACACAACATCACTCCCCCCAAAAGTCAAAGTGAAAACTATTTACAAGGTGAGGCGGTCGGGAGTCTTTCTTTCCCTGGTGGACCGCCTCAGAACAAATGTCTGTTCTGGTGTGTTGGCTGTACCCTCACTGGGCTGGCATGTTGTTGGCCCTGCAGGGCTGCTGGGTGATCCTGGCCTTGCTGGGCTGTTGGGCGTGATGGGTTCAATTTCCTGGTCCGGGGTGGTGTCGTTGATCCTTTGGGTGTGTGTTGTGGGCTCAAAAAAGGTGGTGTCTGCTGTGGGTTGTTCAGGGCAGTCTGTGAACCGCAGCCTCGTTTGGTCCAGATGCTTTCTGCAAATTTGTCCATTGTCTAGTTTGACTACAAACATCCTACTCCCTTCTTTAGCTATCACCGTGCCCACGATCCACTTAGGACCATGTCCATAGATTAGCACATACACAGGGTCATCCAGATCAATTTCCCGTGACACAGTGGCGCGGCCATCGTTTACATTTTGTTGCTGCGGCCTGCTCTCTATCTGATCATGCAGGTTGGGGTGAACCAGCGAGAGTCTGGTTTTAAGTCTGGTCCTTTTAATGAGTAGCTTAGCCGGGGGCACCCCTGTGAGCGAGTGGGGTCTCGTGCAGTAGCTGAGCAGTACTCATGACAGACGGATTTGGAGTGAGCCTTCTGTGACTTGTTTAAGGCTTTGTTTGATTGTTTGCCCCGCTCTGCCTGCCCATTGGAGGCTGGTTTAAACGGGGCCGAGGTGACATGTTTGATCCCATTGCGGGTCATGAATTCTTTAAATTCGGCACTGGTGAAACATGGCCTGTTGTCACTGACCAGTATGTCAGGCAGGCCGTGGGTGGCAAACATGGCCCTCAGGCTTTCAATGGTGGCGGTGGCGGTGCTTCCCGACATTATTTCACATTCAATCCATTTTGAAAAAGCATTCACCACCACCAGAAACATTTTACCGAGAAACGGGCCCACATAGTCGACATGGATCCTCGACCATGGTCTGGAGGGCCAGGACCACAAACTTAGTGGTGCCTCTCTGGGGGCGTTGCTCAACTGAGCACACATGCTGCATTGCCGTACACAGGACTCTAAGTCAGAGTCAATACTGGGCCACCACACGTGGGATCTGGCTATCGCTTTCATCATTACTATACCCGGTATGTGCTGTGGAGATCGGAGATGAACGTCTCCCTGCCCTTTTTGGGTAGCACTACGCGGTTACCCCACAACAGGCAATCTGCCTGAATGGACAGCTCGTCCTTTCGCCACTGGTACGGCTTGATTGGCTCTTGCATTTCAATGGGGATGCTGGCCCAGCTCCCATGCAGTACAGTTTTTTACTAGGGACAGCAGATGATCTTGGCTGGTCCAAGTCCTAATCTGGCGGGCCGTGACAGGTGATTTATCATTTTCAAACACTTCCATGACCATCAACAAGTCTGCGGGCTGCGCCACCATCAACAAGTTTGCAGGCTGCGCCATTTCCACCCCCATGGTGGGCAATGGTAGCCAACTGAGAGCATCCGCACAGTTCTCGGTGCCTGGCCTGTGGCGGATGGTATAGTTATATGCTGATAGCGCGGGTGTCCACCTTTGTATGCAGGCTGAGGCATTAGTATTTATCCCCTTGTTTTCAGCGAATAGGGATATGAGGGGCTTGTGATCAGTTTCTAGCTCAAATTTGAGGCCAAACAGGTATTGATGCATTTCTTTACCCCAAACATACATGCTAATGCCTCTTTCTCAATCATGATGTAGGCCCTCTCGGCCTTAGACAAGCTCCTGGAGGCATAGGCGACTGGTTGCAACTTCCCCACAACGTTAGCTTGTTGTAATACACACCCGACTTCGTACGACGACGCATCACATGCTAACACAAGTCTTTTACATGGGTTATACAATACAAGCAGCTTGTTGGAGCATAAAATGTTTCTGGCTTTCTCAAAAGCAATTACTTGGTTTTTTTCCCCATACCCAGTTCTCACCTTTACGCAATAACACATGTAGGGGCTCTAAGAAGGTGCTTAACCCCGGTAGGATGTTACCAAAATAGTTGAGGAGTCCCAGGAACAATCGCAGCTCCGTGACGTTCAGTGGCCTGGGCGCGTTCCTGATAGCCTCTGTCTTGGCGTCTGTGGGCCGAATGCCTTCCGCCGCGATCTTTCTCCCCAAAAACTCCACTTCTGTTGCCATGAAGACGCATTTCGACCTCTTCATCCGCAGCCCTACGCGATCCAGTCGCTGGAGGACCTCCTCCAGGTTTTGTAGGTCCTTGGCAGTGTCCCGACCCGTGAACAATATGACGTCCTGAAAAACCACCGTGTGTGGTACTGACTTGAGTAGGTTCTCCATGTTTCTCTGGAAGATCGCTGCAGCCGACCGAATTCCAAAGGGGCATCTGTTGTAGATGAACAGTCCCTTGTGCGTGTTGATGCAGGTGAGGCCCTTCGAAGACTCCTCCAGCTCCTGCGTCATGTAGGCCAAAGTCAAGTCGAGCTTGGTGAACGTCTTGCCTCCTGCCAGCATCGCAAATAGGTCATCTGCCTTAGGTAGCGGGTATTGGTCCTGTAGCGAGAAACGATTAATAATTACTTTATAATCGCTGCAAATCCTGACCATGCCATCACTTTTGAGTACTAGAACAATCGGGCTGGCCCACTCGCTGAATTCCACTGGGGAGATGATGCCCTCGCGTTGCAGCCTGGCCAGCTCAATTTCCACTCTCTCCCTCATCATGTGAGGTACCGCTCGCACCTTGTGGTGAATGGGTCGTGCCTCTGGGACCAAATGGATCCGCACCTTCGCCCCGGAAAAGTTTCCAATGCCTGGCTCAAAAAGGGAAGGAAATTTGTTAGGAACCTGGGTACATGAGGCCTCATCGACATGTGATGGCGCTCGGATGTCATCCCACTTCCAGCAGATTTTGCCCAGCCAGCTCCTTCCAAGCAGTGTGGGGCCATCGCCCGGGACAATCCAGAGTGGCAGTTCATGCACCGTGCCCTGATAGGTGACCTTGACCATGGTGCTGCCCAGGACAGTGATGAGCTCTTTGGTGTACGTTTTCAGTTTCGTGTGGATGGGGCTCAGGGCTGGTCTGAGTGCCTTGTTGCACCAGTTTCTCAAACATCTTTTTATTCATGATGGATTGGCTAGCGCCAGTGTCCAGTTCCATGGCTACGGGTAAGCCATTCAATTTTACATTTAGTATTATAGGTGGACATTTCATGGAAAATGTGTGCACCCCATGTACTTCAGCATCTGCCTCCTCTTTCTGAGGCTCGAAATTGCTTTGATCCACCATGGACCGATCTTCCTCTGCCACGTGGTGATTAGCAGGTTTTGCAGAGCTTGCAGCTCGTCTGCAAGCTCGTTGGAAGTGCCCCATTTTCCACAGCTCTTGCAAACATACCCTTTGAAGCGGCATTAATAGGCTGAATGGAAGCTTCCACAACGCCAAGAAGGTGTGAATTGCCTTGCATTCATCCCTTGTTGCGGACTCTGAGTCATCTGGGTCACCTGAGGCCTGCTGGCAGTTGCAGACTCGTGATTTCTGCCCTGTATATTTCTGCTCGCAAACACAGTTCCAGTTAATTTATGAACATTGCTAGCACTTGTGTGCTGAGAGATTTGTTTGGTGTTATCACTGGTGGACATAAACGCCTGTGCTATCACAGTGGCCTTACTGAGGGTCAGTGTCTCTACAGTCAAAAGTTTTCGTAGGATGGTCTTGTGGCCAATGCCCAGTACAAAAAAGTCTCTGAGCATCTGCTCCAGGTAGCCATCAAACTCACATTGTCCTGCAAGTCGCCTTAGCTCGGCGATGTAGCTCGTCACTTCCTGACCTTCAGATCGCTGGCACGTGTAGAACCGATACCTCACCATCAGCACGCTCTCCCTCGGGTTAAAATGCTCCCGAACCAGTGTACACAGCTCCTCATACGACTTATCTGTGGGTTTCACTGGAGCCAGAAGATTCTTCATGAGGCTGTAGATCGGTGCCCCGCAGACCGTGAGGAGGACCACTCTCCTTTTTGCAGCGCTTCCTTCTCCATCCAGCTCGTTGGCTACAAAGTACTGGTCTAGCCGTTTGACATAGGCTTCCCAGTCCTCACCCTCCGAAAACTTCTCCAGGATGCCCACAGTTTTCTGCATCTTTGCGTTGGATTCGTATACTCGTCGCCAGTTATTGTGTTCCTAACACAGATAAGACTGCACACAGGGAGGTTAAAGTAACAGTGACCTCAGTCTTTACTAAGACACTCCAGAGTGAGGAACAGGCCTTAGGGGCCGGCTTATATACAGTGCTCCCAAGGGATGCTGGGATCCCTTGGGACTTCAGGGGATGCACTCCCTGGTGGCGGAATATGGGAGTGCATGCTTTACAGATACACAACAGGAACAGAGGGACCTTGGAGTGTATGTCCACAAATCCTTAAAAGTAGCAGGACAGGCCAATAAGGTAATTTAAAAGGCATACGGAATGCTTTCCTTTATTAGCCAAGGCATAGAATGCAAGAGCAGGGTAGATATGCTAGAACTGTATACAACGCTAGTTAGGCCACAGCTTGAGTATTGCGTGCAGTTCTGGTCACCACATTACAGGAAGGACGTGATTGCACCGGAAAGGGTGCAGAGGAGATTTACAAGGATGTTGCCTGGACTGGAAAACTTTAGCTATGAGGAAAGATTGGATAGGCTGGGGTTGTCTTCCTTGGAACAGAGGAAGCTGAGGGGAGATTTAATTGAGGTGTATAAAATTATGAGGAGCCTAGATAGAGTGGATAGGAAGGACCTATTTCCCTTAGCAGAGGAGTCAATAACCAGGGGGAAAAGATTTAAAGTAGTTGGTAGAAGGATTAGAGGGGAGATGAGGAAACATTTCTTCCCCCAGAGGGTGGTGGGAATCTGGAACCCACTGCCTGAAAGGGTGGTAGAGGCAGAAACCCTCATCACATTTAAAAAGTACTTTGATATGCACTTTGAGGGCCCAACTTTTCGCAATCCCTTTTTTCAGTGCATTTGCCTTAAGTGCACCGACTTTGCGCGCTGGAAAGGGCGCCGGAAAAAAGGGGAACATCCTGGCCGCTCTTCGGAGTCCCCGGGATTAGGCCGGGGAGCTCTTTTTCAATTGGCTCGGGCACGATAGGCCAAAATGGCCTCCTTCTGTGTCATAATTTTCTATGATCCTATGATTCTATTCAGATCCCGCAGATAACGTATGTAAAGTACGCGGAGTGTCAGTGTCTGAGCTGGTGGGCTGGTGTTTCTTCTTCTTCTTGACTCTCCTCTCCCTCTTGTTGTTCGACCACTGGCTGGGCAGGCTTGATTTCCTGGGTGTCTGAAATGAGAAAGGCACAAGGGTAGGGTTAGTGGTGAGGGAAGGAGGGAAAGCAAGAGCTGCATTCCTACACCGTGCAGATTGTAAAAAAGAACAGATTGTGGGATGAGGAGGAAGTGGGATGTGATTATGAGGATAACATATGAGAATATCAGCATCTTGTATTTCTTCAGCCCCACTGCTGGCTACAGGCTCAGTCACGTTCCTGCCAAGTATGGCCAGCGCCATCTCCTCCGATGGGGTGAGCTGATGCAGGCGAGCCTGTCCCCTGCCAGTTCAGATCTGCTGTCATCTGGTTTGTGCCACCTTTACCTGCAAGAGAAAGGGAAGTTTGTCAGTAAGTGAGGTGTAATATGTTTGGGTGATGGGCCTGTCATGGTCGAATAGCTGACAGTATGTTCAAGCTGTGAGATGTAGGTGTAAGGTGAGGTGAAGTTACGAATGTGATGTATGAGTCGTAGAGGTTGTTAGTCAGTCAATAATGGGGGTGTGGTGCATTAAACAGTGTTTGAGGCTACTAGTGCAGATCATAGAATCATACAAATCATAAAAATTTACAGCACGGAAGGAGGCCATTTTGGGCCATTGTGTCTACACCGGCCGACAAAGAGCTATCTAGCCTAATCCCACTTTCCAGTTCTTGGTCCATAGCCCTGTAGGTTATGGCACTTCAAGTGCACATCCAAGTACTTTTTAAATGTGGTGTGAGTTTCTGCCTCTACCATTCTTTCAGGCAGTGAGTTCCAGACCCCCACCACCCTCTGGGTGAAAACATTTCCCCTCAAATCCCCTCTAAACCTCCTACCAATTACTTTAAATCTATGTCCCCTGGTTGTTGAATCTTCTGCTAAGGGAAATAGATCCTTCCCATCCATTCTATCTAGGCCCCTCATAATTTTATACACCTCATTAAGGTGTCCCCTCAGGTTCCTCTGTTCCAAAGAAAACAAACCCAGCCTATCCAATCTTTTCTCATAGCTAAAATTATCTAGTTCAGGCAATATTCTCGTAAATCTCCTCTGTACCCTCTCTAGTGCAATCACGTTTTTCCTGTAATGCGGTGACCAGAACTGCACGCAGTACTCTAACTAGTGTTTTATACAATTCAAGCATAACCTCCCTGTTATGTCTGTAATGTACTTATGAATGACTCCACGAGGCAATGTGTTATACTCAAACTGTAGTGACCTTGGTCCTTCATTTGTAACTCCAGAGTGAGGCTCAAGCATGGTGGGCAGCCTTTTATACTGGGCCCTGCACACCTATACAGGTGACCCTCAGGTCTCCCACCACAGTGCCCTCTGGTGGATAGCCTCTGCCACAGGGGCAGGAAACCCCGGTCTCCACCAGTTGCATCCTCTAGTGGTGCCAGCATAGTATATACACAGTGTAAACCTTATTGATAGTACATCAGGTAACAAGTCTCCATCTTATACAACTATACAGTGGCTACACAGAGAGTAGATCTATAGTCTGCATATATAACACTCCCTGCTCTTGTATTCTATGCCTCAGCTAATAAAGGCAAGTATTCCATATGCCTTCTTAACCACCTTATCTACCTGGTCTGCTACCTTCAGGGATCTGCGGACATGCACTCCAAGATCCCTCTGTTCCTCCACATTTCTCAGTGTCCTACCATTTAATGTGTATTCCCTTGCCTTGTTAACCCTCCCCAAATGCATTACCTCACACTTCTCGGGATTGAATTCCATTTGCCACTGTTCTGCCCACCTGACCAGTTCATTGATACCTTCCTGCAGTCTACAACTTTCTTCTTTACTATCAACCACACAGCCGATTTTAGTGTCATCTGCAAACTTCTTAATCATGCCCGCTACATTCAATTCTAAATCATTGATATATATCACAAAAAGCAAGGGACCTAGTACTGAGCCCTGTGGTACCCCATTGAATACAGCCTTCCAGTCACAAAAACACCCATCATCCATCACCCTTTGCTTCCTGCCTCTGAGCCAATTTTGGATGCAACTTGCCACTTTGCCTTGGATCCCATGGGTTTTTACATTTGTGACCAGTCTGCCATGTGGGACCATATCAAAAACCTTGCTAAAATCCATATACACTACACCAAATGCACTACCCTCATCGACCCTCCTTGTTAGCTCCTCAAAAAATGCATTTAAGTTAGTCAGACACGACCTTCCCTTAATAAATCCATGCTGACTGTCCTTGATTTCTAAATGAAGTGTTATCCTGTCCCTCAGAATTTTCTCACCACCGAGGTTAGGCTGACTGGCCTATAATTGTTTGGCCTATCCCTTTCTCCCTTCTTAAACAAAGGAACCACGTTAGCAGTCCTCCAGTCCTCTGGCAACACACTTGTAGACAGAGGTGATTGGAAAATGATGGTCAGATCCCCTGCTATTTCCTCTTTTGTTTCTCTTAACAGCCTGGGATACATTTCATCCAGTGTGGGGATTTATCCACTTTCAAAGCTGCCAAGCCCCTTAATACTTCCTCTCTCACTATGTTGGAACATGGCATTTGAAGATGAATTCACTAGCCTTGACTATGCGTGTGAGATCATTAAAGTTCTTCCTGCACTGAATCCAATTCCTTGGGGCTATACTGCTAGAATTGACCACTTTGTCTACCTGCTCCCACTGTAATCTGGTCTACTGCCTGGCAATCCTCTTAGCCCCCTGTGGGAAAGAACCTCTCTCCTGGAGTTGGCCTCCTGGATCAATGCCTCCACTGCTGCATCGGACACTTTAGGAGCCCTTTCTCTGGCCTGTTGGGCCATTACTCAGTCTTCTTTTTCTGACAGTAGCCTGCACAAGCACTTCCACCACGTATTACAGGCAGAAGGCAGCTCCCCTTTAAGTGGCACAGACTGCCTTTAAGTTATGCAGGCTAGCTTCAATTGGAGGTAACCTCACACAAACTTGGACCCACTGCTGAGCGTTCAGCCACTCAGCGGCGCGTTCAGCGCTTGGCTGAATGCTACAATCATGCAATGTAGCAGGCAGCATGAATTTTACATGCTGCCTGTAGTTGTCCGAACGGGCATGGGTTGCTATTGCATTTAGATCCCCAGGCTCATTTTTGGGAGCTACTGAATTTCTAGGTCTAGATGTCTGCTCAATGATTTTCCCATATGACTCATTATACTTGTGCTTGGTTGCTATATCAAGATGTAATTTACAGTTATCACTTAGAGTCATAGAGTCATTATGGCACAGAAGGAGAACATTTGGCCCATCAGGTCCATGCCAGCTCTCTGTACAGCAATCCAGTCAGTCCCATTCCCCCACTCTATCCCCATAGCCCTGCAAGTTTATTTCCCTCAAGTGCCTATCCAATTTACTTTTACATAAGAACATAAGAAAAAACAGCATGAGTAGGCCATACGGCCACTCAAGCCTGCTCTGCCATTTAATACGATCATGG
Organism: Pristiophorus japonicus; assembly: GCF_044704955.1. Classification (NCBI taxonomy): domain Eukaryota; kingdom Metazoa; phylum Chordata; class Chondrichthyes; family Pristiophoridae; genus Pristiophorus; species Pristiophorus japonicus. Next base: position 45,721,374 of record NC_091985.1, on the reverse strand, counting down.
CTGATCCGATCATGGACTCAGGTCCGCTTCCCTGCCCGCTCCTCATAACCCCTTATCCCCTTATCGGTTAAGAAACTGTATATCTCGGTCTTAAATTTATTCAATGACCCAGCTTCCACAGCTCTCTCAGGCAGCGAATTCTACAGATTTATAACCCTCTGAGAAAATAAATTCCTCCTCATCTCAGATTTAAATGGGCAGACCCTTATTCTAAGATTATGCACCCAAGTTCTAGTCTCCCCTATCACTGGAAACATCCTCTCTGCATCCACTTTATCAAGCCCCCTCATAATCTTATACGTTTTGATAAGATCACCTCTCATTCTTCTGAATTCCAATGAGTAGAGACCCAACCTATCAACCTTTCCTCATAAGTCAACCCCATCATCTCTGGAATCAACCTAGTGAACCTTCTCTGAACTGCCTCCAAAGCAAGTATATCCTTTCGTAAATATGGAAACCAAAACTGTATACAGTATTCCCAGTATGGCCTCACCAATACCCTGTATAACTGTAGCAAGATTTCCCTGCTTTTATACTCATTTCCCTTTGAAATAAAGGCCAAGATTCCATTGGCCTTCCTGATCACCTGCTGTCCCTGCATACTAACCTTTTGTGTTTCATGCATAAGTACCCCCAGGTCCAGCTGTACTGCAGCACTTTGCAATTTTTCTCTATTTAAATAATAACTTGCTCTTTGATTTTTTTTCTGCCAAAGTGCATAACCTCACACCTTGCAACATTATACTCCACCTGCCAAATTTTTGCCCACTCACTTAGCCTGTCTATGTCCTTTTGCAGGATTTTTGTGTCCTCCTCACACATTGCTTTTCCTCCCATCTTTGTATCATCAGCAAATTTGGCTACGTTACACTCAGTCCCTTCTTCCAAGTCCTTAATATAGATTGTAAATAGTTGGGGTCTGATCCCTGTGGCACCCCACTGGTTACTGATTGCCAACCCAAGAATGAACTATTTATCCCTTACTTAAGGAAGGATATACTGGCTTTGGAGGGGGTACAGAGACGATTCACTAGGCTGATTCTGGAGATGAGGGGGTTACCTTATGAAGATAGATTGAGTAGACTGGGTCTTTACTCGTTGGAGTTCAGAAGGATGAGGGGTGATCTTATAGAAACATTTAAAATCATGAAAGAGATAGACAAGATAGAGGCAGAGAGGTTGTTTCCACTGGTAGGGGAGACTAGAACTAGGGGGCACAGCCTCAAAATACGGAGGAGCCAATTTAAAACCGAGTTGAGAAGGAATTTTTTCTCCCAGAGGGTTGTGAATCTGTGGAATTCTCTGCCCAAGGAAGCAGTTGAGGCAAGCTCATTGAATGTATTCAAGTCACAGATAGATTTTTAACCAATAAGGGAATTAAGGGTTACGGGGAGCGGGCGGGTAAGTGGAGCTGAGTCCACGGCCAGATCAGCCATGATCTTATTGAATGGCGGAGCAGGCTCGAGGGGCTAGATGGCCTACTCCTGTTCCTAATTCTTATGTTCTTATATTCTATCTCAACTCTCTGTTTTCTGTTTGTTAGCCAATCCTCTATCCATGCTAATATATTATCCACAACCCCGTGAACTTTTATCTTGTGAAATAACCTTTTATGTGGCACCTTGTCAAATGCCTTCTGGAAGTCCAAATACACCACATCCACTGGTTCCCCTTTATCCATCCTGTTCATTACATCCTCAAAAAATTCCAGCCAATTTGTCAAACGTGACTTCCCTTTCATAAATCCATGCTGACTCTGCCTGACTGAATTATGCTTTTCCAAATGTCCTGCTACTGCTTCTTGAATAATGGACTCCAACATTTTCCCAACCACAGATGTTAGGCTAACTGGTCTATAGTTTCCTGCTTTCTGTCTGCCTCCTTTTTTAAATAGGAGTGTTACATTTGCAGTTTTCCAATCTGCTGGGACCTCCCCAGAATCCAGGGAATTTTGGAAAATTATAACCAATGCCTGCCGCTACTTCGCTTAAGACCCTAGGATGCAAGCCATCAGGTCCAAGGGATTTATCTGCCTTTAGTCCCATTATCTTATTGAGTACTACCTCCTTAGTGATTGTGATTGTGTTAAGTTCCTCCCCCCCTATAGCCCCTTGACTATCGACTGTTGTGATATTTTTAGTGTCCTCTACCATAAAGACTGATACAAAATATTTGTTCAGAGTTTCTGCCATCTCCATGTTCCCCGTCACTGATTTTGAAATCACTTATTCTGTAATTATTAAATCAAACATTAATTTTTGACCAGGCTGGTTGCTTCTTCATTACTCAATTACCTATTATTATAGAGTGATTAGAAAACCATATTCCAAGAAGTAGAAGTAGAATTCCAGAGGTGAGGTGAGAGTGACTGCCCTTGATATAAAAGCAGCATTTGACTGAGTGTGGCATCAATGAGCCTAATAAAATTGAAGTCAATGGGAATCAGGGAGGAAACACTCCACTGGCTGGAGTCATTCCTAGCACAAAGGAAGATGGTTGTGGTTGTTGGAGGTCAATCATCCCGGCCCCAGGACATCACTGCAGGAGTTCCTCAGGGCAGTGTCCTAGGCCCAACTATCTTCAGCTACTTTATCAATGACCTTCCCTCCATCATAAGGTCAGAAGCGAGGATGTTCGCTGATGATTGCACAGTGTTCAGTTCCATTCGCAGCTCCTCAGATAATGGAGCAGTCCATGCCTGCATACAGCAAGACCTGGATGACATTGAGGCTTGCACTGATAAGTGGCAAGTTACATTCACGCCACATAAGTGCCAGGCAATGACCATCTCCAACAAGCGAGAGGCTAACCACCGCCCCTTGACATTCAACGGCTTTACCATCGCTGAATCCCCCACCATTAACATCCTGCGGGGTCACCATTGACCAGAAACTTAACTGGACCAGCCACATAAATACCGTGGCAACAAGAACAGATCAAAGGCTGGATATTCTGTGGCGAGTGTTTCACCTCATGACTCCCCAAAGCCTTTACACCATCTACAAGGCACAAGTCGGGAGTGTGATGGAATACTCTCCACTTGCCTGGATGAGTGCAACTCCAACAACACTCAAGAAGCTCGACACCATCCAGGACAAAGCAGCCCGCTTGATTGTACCCCATCCACCAGCTTCAACATTCACTCCCTCCATCATCGCGCACCGTGGCTGCAGTGTGTCCCATTGAGAAGCATTGCAACAACTTGCCAAGGCTTCTTCAGGCAGCAACTCCCAAACCCACGGCCTCTTACCGTAGAAGGACAAGGTCAGCAAGTGCAGGTTTACACCATCGCCTGCAAGTTCCCCTCCAAGTTACACACCATCCTGACTTGGAAATATATCGCTGTTGTCTGGGTCAATATCTTGGAACTCTGTCGCTAACAGCATTGTGGGAGTAGCTTCACCACACGGACTGCAGTGGTTCAAGAAGGCGGCTCAACACAACCTTCTCAAGGGCAATTAGGGATGGGCATTAAATTCTGGCCTTCCCAGCAATGCCCAAAGCCCAGAACTAATAACAAAAAACCCCCTAAAGTATTGTTGCTTTCTAGTTTTAATTAAAGTGAAAACATAGCTGAAGTTCTCCATAGAGAGGAAGTTGGAAACCAGACAATCACTCACCTTGCACTGGTCTGAAGCACATACTTGAGATCCAATTTCAAATGGATTTAGATAAACATAAGAACATAAGAAATAGGAGCAGGAGTAAGCCATACGGCCCCTCGAGCCTGCTCTGCCATTTAATACGATCATGGCTGATCCGATCATGCACTCGGGTCCACTTCTCTGCCCGCTCCTCATAACCCTATTCCTTTATCGTTTAAGAAATGGCCTATTCCTGTCTTAAATTTATTCAATGTCCCAGCTTCCACAGCTCTCTGAGGCAGCAAATTCCACAGATCTACAACCCTCAGAGAGAAGAAATTTCTCCTCATCTCAGTATTAAATGGGCGGCCCCTTATTCTAAGATTATGCCAATGTAAATGTAGATTCTTTTCTCTCAATCTGGTTCAGCAAAATTACTGAAACGAATACCGTTTGTGCTTTAAACAAAGCAAGCTTTTATTTAAAAAGCAAATCCCGATCGGAGACCTTATCAGACAGAAGGAATGCAAGTCTGTTCGAACGCACCCACTTCCTACGGACAAAGTGACGTTACATTGTAAAGGCACGACGGTTATACATTTTCGGCAAAAGATAACAAGATAGGGCTAGAGTGACATCCTAGTCCAGCCTATCCCTTTTGATCCCTCTTTCCCTTTGTCCACTCATAAGACGACCTAAGTATGGTCTGATTTTAAACAAAGACCTTCTGTTAATGTTTCAGGTTAATAACATGATTTAATAAGACCTTGAGGTTTTTCTGCAAGCTGTGGGTTTTGTTTCAATATGTGTTAGTGTTGTAACATTTCGCAGTCTCGAGTCTGAGATGTCATGGCTATTCCTCCATGAATTCTTTGTTAGCTTATACTGTCCCTATACAATTCCCATGTTCTCAACTTCAATGTCTCTATACATTTTTAAACATTCACATTCCCCCCTTTTATCATTCCATGATAACACTTAGGATCATTCTAGGAGTATCGCATTCATCCGTTCACACTCTATTTCCTGAATCATATTGTTGTTAGTGTCGAGTAGTTCTTTAGTTCGTTGGATCATAACTCGGGAGCCCTTGACCACAAGAGGATTTGCTAACCTTGCCATTAGATAGGATCTCCAAGATCCATCTGATAGCCAATCAAACCAGCTAGATCCTTCTGCTGGTGTGGATAACTTCTTCACCTCCCTTCTTATGTGATCAGCGAGATTGGTTATGTTTTCTGAACTATCAGGAATGTAAGTGCAACATTCAGACCCCATCAGGGCACACGTTCCCCCTTTCTCAGCTAACAGGTAATCGAGGGCCATTCGGTTTTGTAATGCTACGGTCCTTATTGCTACCATTTCAGCTGTGATGCCTTCCAGAGCTTCAGCAGTATTGTTAGCTATCTGTTCCAATATCGTCTTTAGGTTCTGTACTTCATCCATGAGACGTCCTATCCTGATTGGGAACATCATGACCCCAAAGAACTTGTCGGCGGGGGTGATGGCTCGCTTGTATCGGCTGGAGGCATGTGCTTCCGCCAGGGTACGTACTTGCCGCACAAATGGCACCACATATCCCAGATAACAGGACCCTGTCCATCGCCTAGGCAACCAAGGATATGCCTTATGACCGCACACGAAATACGTGCCGTTAAAAGCTGCTTTCTGATATATTGCTTCCGGGTCCCAGGACTGGGCCCACAAACTCCACCTGTTTTATTCGGAAGGTGAGAGAGGATGGTGACTCGTGCACCTGTGGTGATGTTGAGACTGTTTGGGCATTTGCTGTACCCTATGATATGTCCCTTGTTACTGGTGTCATTTCGGGTTAGACATATGTCCCCGGTTGGCCTCCCAATCCCCGAGGTATTGGTCAGGGCTAAGAATGGGGGTTCCATTCCACGGTGGTAGGTTGGTTGTTACCATCCCTGGAACGTCTGACTAATGGGGTCTCCAGCACTCTCCCAGTTGGTGACCTCCCCGTGGTTATTCATGTGGTAACGGTATGATACTCCTCCTGATCTCCGTGATCCCTCTTTTGACCCGCCTTTCCTCTCTCGTATTTGTATTGACCCCCCTCCTCTCTTGATAGTTTGGCTCTGAATCCATCTGACAGTCTCAGTTAGGGTTAGTGGAACGGGGCGCAAAGGAATTCCTCCTTTGGAATGTATAGGGAATGTATAGGGAATGTGAACACACCCAACATCTAGAAAAGTTCCCATTTTGCGCATAAACATAAGACATGTACAAAAAGGTGTTTACATGGAGCTCTCGTCTCTGTCTCCCCTCCCATGTGCCGAAACTGTCATATATCAACACTATTACAGACACAGTTTCATCTTATGGCTCAGGATTCAGATAAATAGTCCAATTATTTTGCTGATTAAAAGAGTTCAGTTTTCCCGTCTCTCTTCTCAGGTCACCGTCGTTGTAGCTGGCTGTCTATCACTATGGGTAAAAGTTCAAACTGGTCCACGTTCCAATTAGGATGCCAACGGCCTTGTTCAGCTATGGAGAAGAGGAAGTCTGGAACAGAAACAGGAGTTAGAATAACCAGTAAAATAGGTTCGTTAGAGGGTGGTGAGCTTGCAGTGGTGCAGGTGAACCCAGGCACTTTTCCCCTCAACCTTGGCTGCAGTGGGGGTAGTGAGTAACACCTGAAAAGGCCCCTCCCATCGTGGCTCCAATCCCTTCCGAATCCACCTCTTAATCAGGACATACTTCCCAGGTACCACGAGGGACAATTCAGGTAAAACTGGGAGGTCAAGGTGAGCCTCGAACCTGGTTGTGAGCTAGTCGCAGAGCCTGAGTTAGAGAAAGAACATAGGTGGTCATCAGTTGAGCTGAGATACCATATCTAGGAACAATTTCCCTCATTAACACCTTAACAACAATTTGAGCCTTATTGTCCAGAGTAGGGTAGGCTTCAATCCATCTGCTAAACACATCTACTATTACTAACACATATTTGTAACACTGAACTTTTTTGCAACTCAATGTAGTCCAACTGAAACGTCTCAAAGGGACCTTCAGGTAGGGGCGTTTTACCCCAATCACAGGGGACTCCCTTCCCTGGATTATGTTGCTGGCAAACCAGGCAACGACTACTGATGTTCTGGGCGAGCGCCTGGAGTCTAGGGTGCCACCAACTAGCCAAAAGTGTGTCACTCATGGTCCTTGCTCCACAATGAGTAGCAAAATGCATACATTCAATAACCCATAGAGCCAACTCGTCAGACATGCAAGTCTGTTCCGTGGGAGTGGTCCAGAGTTTAGAAACATTGTCATAAGTACATCCATAATATTTCCATAACAGTTTATCTTTTTCAGGAGCGTCCTCCTGTGCTTTTATAACATCTTGGATGGTTGGCATTGGTTTTTCCGAGGCTAACTTATCCTTCGCAGGATTTTTCGTCTGACTCATCATTTTGGGCACTACCATCTGTTGGTCACGAGAGGCCTGTTTAGCCTCTTTGTCAGCACAGTGGTTCCCTATATCAACCGGGGATTTTCCGGTGGTGTGGGCGGTACATTTAACAACGGCAATGTGCTTGGGGAGCATGAGGGCTTGCAACAAATCAGATACTAGTTGCTTATTTTTCCATAATTGTCCGAAATCATGGGCCACCCCAAAGGCATACCTAGAGTCGGTATAGATATTGACTTTGAGATCTTTGGCCAAGATACAGGCTCGGGTGAGGGCGAATAGTTCAGCTTGTTAGGCAGAATAGGCAGTTTTAAAAGCGGCAGATTCCAAGACCTGATTCTCCTGGTTTACTATGGCGTATCTTGAGATTCGTGTACCTTCCTGATTAATAGAAGAACTTCCGTCAACATACATAATACAGTCTGGATCTTCAATTGGTACATCAACTAAATCTTCCCTGACTGATGTGGCCTCTTAAATTAAAGATAAACAATCATGATTGGGTTCTTCCTCATCTTGGGGTGGCTCAGTAAGAAAACAGGCCGGATTAATTGCAGTACAGTGCCGAAAGGTCAGTTTAGGATTGCCTGTGATTTCAGTGGGTTCTGTCGGATAGAGGGCCAGTCCACATTGCCCTGCACTGGGATCTCAATCGGATCAATGGGAGTATAACCCACTTGGGAGGGGTCCTCTGCCCACACATGAGGATCCACATAGTCAGGTATGTCAGAGCCAGTATGATGCTGCAGAGTCGTTAAGACCTTCTCGGGGTCCCCGTGGAATTGGACTGGTCGGCCATGTTTTACAATTTGCACATCCCGGCTGGTAGGGTCAGCCTCGACTATAGCCTGGCGTACCATAACTCCCAAACCTTTAGCGTGGTGGGGAGGTAATACTTCACGAGTAACATGTGGTGCCACCGTTGGGGGCTGTCCATTTCCACAAAATCTGCCTTCCCTTCCAGTCCAGTCACTCTAGCCCTTAATAGAATTTCCTTCACTTCCCCTTCGTGATCCTGATAAAAGTTCTGCAGGTCCTGATTCTTTCCACTGGGATCGTATGCTAGGGTCACGTGATAGGGTGCCTGCGGCAGGTCCAGAGACCACCACTGAGGGGTTCTAGTGGTATACTGCCGCTTAAGGGTTCCCTGTTTTACAATAATCCCATCATCTCCACACTCCAAATGCAACTGGAATTTGCAGAGGAGGTCTCTAGCCATCAAGTTACAGTCCAGATTGGTTGCGATAACAAATCGATGTTCCACCGATTCTTCCTGGTAACCCATTTTAACGGTTCTGACACCGGGAATGTAGAGACTTGTCCCAGGAATCCTGACAGTCCCTGTGTTTCAGTGAAGGCGGGGAGTTTAAGCTTTGATTGTACAGAAGACATGAAGGCTCCCGTATCTATCAAGAAGGGTTGCCACTCATTCCGAATTTTTAACAATATCATTGGTTCGTCATCCGGGGAGGGTCCCTGCCTAGTCAATACGAATCGGGGGACGGTTGGCCAAAGGGGTTGTTCTGGGAGAAGTTAGTGTAAGATCCCCGTCCTCTCCCCCCTTGCCCCCCTCCTCTTCCTTTTTCGTGCTGACGGGAGGGACAATTTCTATTCCAATGTCCTTCTTGCCCACAAATAAAGCATCCATCTCGTCTTTCCCAGCCCCGATCTCTTCCCATACCAGGCCGGGGACAGTAGGGCGGTCCGTAATTAGCAGTGCCCGGGCCATTTGGGTGTTTGATATAACCGTATCCCCGTTTATCCACCCAACCCTGCACGCAATACTGCGGTTCCATCTGGTACCCCTTGGGTCGGGTTTTGGTCCTTCCACCCGAGGCGGCTCCATACTGATGGGCTTCTGAAGGGTCGTGGTGAGAGCATTAAAGATAGCGTTTAGGCGATCCTGGACATCGTTAGGGTGAGCAACCACCAATGCATCATGAGTAGCACGTCCTAGGTGAGTTAGAAATCGGGCATGCTCAGTTGGGCTCAGGGTTTGCTTTACCAGGGCCCACAGGTCCCTTGATTCTGCATTATATCCATGCATGTCGAGGTCACTCCGTGAAATCGGAGGTCAGGGTTAAGTTGGGTTTGTGGATCCCTTTCAGCTTATTTATCTTAGCCTTTTAACTCTTCAATTTGTTTTGTTTGAGTATCGATTTCTTTATTGTATCAGGCAAGTATTATTATATAAGCTAGTTCTGTTTTTATTTTTATTCTGACTATCGCACCATTCCTCTGTTAGGTGAGTCTTTTTTCTATTAAGAAATCCAAATTGATAATGTTCAGTATGAAACGGCTGTCAATGGAAAGGGTTAACTCCTTTACAGGTTTGTAAGAAGACCTGATGTAATTACGTGACTTCACGTAACCATCTGAAAAAAAAAATCTTTTCATCAGGAAAGGCAGCATTTTTTAAACTTCTTATTCAAGTACTTGCCAAAGATATTTTTTTAATTGATTTAAAACGAGACCACACATTTTTAATAGCTATTTGTTTACTGAAATTCAATTTCGTCATCAGCCTCGGTCAATGCAAAGCCAACCATTTTAACTTCGTAGTCTATCGATACCTTTCTCAGAGGTCCCAGTGGACTCGTGCGTGCACTCTTTCTTTAAGACGTCTACGGTTTTTAATATGTCCTCCTTCTGTCAATGAAAGCCCTAATTTAATGGAGTTTTTCTGCCAACTCGACAGGAGTGATTTTCTTTTAAGAATGCAGTGGAATTTTTCTCATAATTTAAAATCTCAGAACATTTTTTTTTTCTTTCAGCACCTATTTAGTACGTTACTTTTTTTTTTGTCTTTTCCATAACTAGAGAGAAGTCTGACACGTAGGCTGTGGACTGCTTTCCGTTATCTCAATTGTTCCAGCCTCAAGGTCGTGTTATTTAATATAATATTTTTTTTGAATCCTTTTGAATCCATCTCAGTTGTTTTGCTGTGCCTTCTCTGAATGTTTTCTTTCGACAAGTAAGTGAGCATGTTAAATCCTTTTTTTTAACCACCGGGACCATGTATTTTTTTCTTTTTTTTTACTCAACAAACCTATCCTTTGTGCATTTCCTGGCTCCGTAACTTATCATCCGAATATACGTAATTAATAAGGTTCACACTCTTAAACTTCCCACATACAGGACAACACTACGAAGGGTTAAAAAAAACTTTCATTCTGTTTGAAAAAGTAGGTGGAGCTAAAACAAACCACAACTCCCCGGCTTTTTTTTTTACAGTAAAAATCACAGAAGCATTTCTCATTTAAACAGACGTTCACAAGAGTCTCTTTTCTTTCCTATTAATTTTTGGATCCATGATTGATCATCTATCCCTATCTAGCTCTAACTATCCCTACTTTACGTGTCGCCGCATGGATCTACTTGGGCCTCGAACCCACACAGACACTGGGCCTCGAACACAGGCAGGCTCTGGACCTCGAACCCAGGCAGACTTACCTATTCTAACCTATCTTTCCAAGTCGCCGCTTGGCTTGCGTCACCGCGCAATTTCCCTATCTCTATCCCTATTCTAAGTTTGAAAGGTATTCACCAGATTGTCCTGGATCTCGTTCAGACACTACCTGAGAACCAGCGAGTGGCTAAACTTTCCTCAGACTTTTGAAACTGGGGGACACTGGAGCAGTATTGAAATCATACTCACTCCAATGGCCACTTTCCCCTCGTCTCGTCCAAGGCTAGTCTGGCTTTTAATTCGCAAGTTTTCTGCAGTCGTCCATTGAGATCCCACTTCTGACACCAAATGTAAATGTAGATTCTTTTCTCTCAATCTGGTTCAGCAAAATGACTGAAACGAATACCGTTTGTGCTTTAAACAAAGCAAGCTTTTATTTAAAAAGCAAATCCCGATCGGGGACCTTATCAGACAGAAGGAATGCAAGTCTGTTCGAACGCACCCACTTCCTACGGACAAAGTGACGTTACATTGTAAAGGCACGACGGTTATACATTTTCGGCAAAAGATAACAAGATAGGGCTAGAGTGACATCCTAGTCCAGCCTATCCCTTTTGATCCCTCTTTCCCTTTGTCCACTCATAAGACGACCTAAGTATGGTCTGATTTTAAACAAAGACCTTCTGTTAATGTTTCAGGTTAATAACATGATTTAATAAGACCTTGAAGTTTTTCTGCAAGCTGTGGGTTTTGTTTCAATATGTGTTAGTGTTGTAACATTTCGCAGTCTCGAGTCTGAGATGTCATGGCTATTCCTCCATGAATTCTTTGTTAGCTTATACTGTCCCGATACAATTCCCACGTTCTCAACTTCAATGTCTCTATACATTTTTAAACATTCACACCTCCTCGTTCTAGTCTCCCCTATCAGTGGAAACATCCTCTCTGCATCCACCTTATCAAGCCCTCTCATAATCTTATACATTTCGATAAGATCACCTCTCATTCTTCTGAATTCCAATAAGTAGAGACCCAACCTACTCAACCTTTCCTCATAAATCAACCTCCTCATCTCCGGTATCAACCTAGTGAACCTTCTCTGAACTGCCTCCAAAGCAAGTATATCCTTTCGTAAATATGGAAACCAAAACTGCATGCAGTATTCCAGGTGTGGCCTCACCAATAACCTGTACAACTATAGCAGGTAGGGTATTAAAGATAAAAACTTTGGAGTCATTTCAGAGAAAGTTGGGTGTTTTAAAATTGAAATATTAAACTGGTACAATAGAAGATTGATTAATAGCAGACTAGGTCAAAATGTCACTTTCCATACCTTCTATTTCCAATCTTCAAAGATTTTACGAGGGTCCAATACATGCATATCTTTGATCAGCTTATTTCCACACTTTTTTTCACAGGCAAATTCCATTTAAGTTGTGCAGTTTTATGCATTTGGGTTCATTTCTAGAGGAATAGAATTGAAAAGCAGAGAAATTGTGTTATAGAAACATAGACATAGAAAATAGGTGCAGGAGCAGGCCATTCAGCCCTTCTAGCCTGCACCGCCATTCAATGAGTTCATGGCTGAACATGAAACTTCAGTACCCCCTTCCTGCTTTCTCGCCATAACCCTTGATCCCCCGAGTAGTAAGGACTTCATCTAACTCCCTTTTGAATATATTTAGTGAATTGGCCTCAACTACTTTCTGTGGTAGAGAATTCCACAGGTTCACCACTCTCTGGGTGAAGAAGTTTCTCCTCATCTCGGTCCTAAATGGCTTACCCCTTATCCTCAGACTGTGACCCCTGGTTCTGGACTTCCCCAACATTGGGAACATTCTTTCTGCATCTAACCTGTCTAAACCCGTCAGAATTTTAAACGTTTCTATGAGGTCCCCTCTCATTCTTCTGAACTCCAGTGAATACAAGCCCAATTGATCCAATCTTTCTTGATAGGTCAGTCCCGCCATCCCGGGAATCAGTCTGGTGAACCTTCGCTGCACTCCCTCAATAGCAAGAATGTCCTTCCTCAAGTTAGGAGACCAAAACTGTACACAATACTCCAGGTGTGGCCTCACCAAGGCCCTGTACAACTGTAGCAACACCTCCCTGCCCCTGTATTCAAATCCCCTCGCTATGAAGGCCAACATGCCATTTGCTTTCTTAACCGCCTGCTGTACCTGCATGCCAACCTTCAATGACTGATGTACCATGACACCCAGGTCTCGTTGCACCTTCCCTTTTCCTAATCTGTCACCATTCAGATAATAGTCTGTCTCTCTGTTTTTACCACCAAAGTGGATAACCTCACATTTATCCACATTATACTTCATCTGCCATGCATTTGCCCACTCACCTAACCTATCCAAGTCACTCTGCAGCCTAATAGCATCCTCCTCGCAGCTCACACTGCCACCCAACTTAGTATCATCCGCAAATTTGGAGATACTGCATTTAATCCCCTCGTCTAAATCATTAATGTACAATGTTGGTTAGACCACACTTCTGTACAGTTCTGTTATCCATATTATTGAGAAAGGATATAGAGGCACTGGAGAAGGTGCAAAAAAGATGTACAAGGATGATACCAGAACTGAGAGGATACAACTATCAGGAAAGACTGAATAGGCTGAGGTTCACTTCTCTTGAAAAGCGAAGACTGAGAGGTGAGCTGATATTGGTCTTTAAAACTATGAAGGAGATCAATAGATAAGATATAGAGAAGATGTTTACCCTTGTGGAGGAGACCAAAACTAGGGGCCATAAATATAAGACACTCACTAATAAATCCAATAGAGAATTCAGGAGAAACTTATTTACTCAGGGAGTGGTGAGAAAATGAAACTTCTACCACATGGAGTGGTTGAGACAAATAGCATAGATGCATTTAAGGAGAAGCTAGATCAGTACATGGGGGAGAAAGGAATAGAAGGATATGGTGAAATGAAGTAGGTGGGAGAAGGCTCATGTGGAACATAAATACCAACATAAGAACATAAGAAATAGGAACAGAAGTAGGCCATACAGCCCCTTGAGCCTGCTCTGCCATTCAATAAATCATGGCTGATCTGATCATGGACTCAACTCCACTTCCCTGCCCGCTCCCCATAACCCCATATCGTTTAAGAAACTGTCTATTTCTGTCTTAAATTTATTCAATGTCCCAGCTTCCACAGGTCTCTGAGTCAGATTTACAATCCTCTGAGAGAAGAAATTTCTCCTCATCTCTGTTTTAAATGGGCGGCCCCTTATTCTAAGATCATGCCCTCTAGTTCTAGTCTCCCCATCAGTGGAAACATCCTCTCTGCATCCACCTTGTCATCTCCAGAATCAACCTAGTGAACCTTCTCTGAACTGCCTCCAAAGCAAGTATATCCTTTTGTAAATATGGAAACCAAAACTGTACGCAGTATTCCAGGTGTGGCCTCACCAAGACCCTGTATAGCTGTAGCAAGACTTCCCTGCTTTTATACTCCATCCCTTTGCAATAAAGGCCAAGATTCCATTGGCCTTCCTGATCACTTGCTGTACCTGCATACTATCCTTTTGTGTTTCATGCACAAATACCCTCGGGTCCCGCTGTACTGCAGCCCTTTGCAATTTTTCTCCATTTAAATAATAACTTGCTCTTTGATTTGTTCTGCCAAAGAGCATAACCTCACACTTTCCAACATTATACTGCATCTGCCAAATTTTTGCCCAACTACTTAGCCTGTCTATGTCCTTTTGCAGATTTTTTGTGTCCTCCTCACACATTGCTTTTGCTCCCATCTTTGTATCATCAGCAAACTTGGCTACGTTACACTCGGTCCTTTCTTCCAAGTCGTTAATATAGATTGTAAATAGTTGGCGTCCCAGCACTGATCCCTGCAACACCCCTTTAGTTACTGATTGCCAACCCGAGAATGAATCTGTTGGAATAAATGGCCTGCTTCTGTGTTCTAAATTCTATGTAGTTTTAAACACGAGGGCATGTTATTCATTGTTCCTAAATTGTATTCCATTGTTGGGCTGAACAGTGCATTGTTTATAAGGTATTCATTAATGGATGTCCAGCAA